>NW_025113118.1:3373630-3558630 GCF_010416935.1 Polistes fuscatus
TTTGTGACTTAGAAAATTCTAATATGATTATTATCGTTTTTTTTAAATGATTCATTTTCAACGTTATTCAATTTTTCTGGTTGTGTTTTTGTTGTTGTTGTAATTTTTAATAGAAAATCGTTTTAATTAATTTAACGTAAGCTTCTCCTCGAAATTTTATTTATGTTTAAATTGTTTTTTTTTTTATTTTTCTCTCCTATATATTATGCAGGATTTTCTATTTCAAATATAATTACACGTTTTAATAATTATTCAATCAAGAGATTTAAAAATTGATTCTCGTTTATCTCGTAAAACGCAGTGACAAATTAATCGGCCGACGTGGATCAAGAATGTAGCGATAATTACACGTGGAAACGTTTTTTATAATTATTTTCTAATTTTCAATTCAAGTCGAAATATCGTGATAATAAACGACAAAAATCGTATCCGACCTTGGTAGAAATTTTAAATTATATTATCGTGTTTGAATACTTTCGTATACGGCGTTGTTTTAAATGTAATGGACAAAAAAAAAGTATTTCTTAATATTATTTCGTGCACACTTATTGGTCGGTTGCTTTATTTTTCTTTTGTCGGGATTTTTATATATATCGTCGAAGATCGTTAGAAAAACGTGGGAGTCGCGAAATGCACTGCACCGCCAGGTTGCACAATAAAAAGAAAAAGAAAAAAAAAGTAAGGGGAAGTGTAGAAACGTTCGAATTACGTGACTTTTATTTTTTAAGGACATATAATTTGTACGAAATTATTTCTAACAAGACTAATAGGATTTTTCAAAACTTACGAGATCCTTGTCGTTTTACATATCGCTAAAATTATTGTTGTTCAATATACAATAGAAATCTTTCTTTTTTTCTTTTTTTTTAAACTTATATTCGAAAATAGGATTACATATCCGTGTATTTACTAATTATTAGATTAATCCTATAACAAAGAAAAAATTAGAAATTCGAACAGATTCGGATTAGATGATGCTAAGATTTATGAATCATCTTTCAAAATTATCAAAATTATCATCTCTAAAAATACCAATTACAATAACGAACGAGATAAAATCATTTCAATGTTCATTACAATTAATACGTATATCTTGCGAATGTTTCGTTAAAAAAATTTGAAATAAATTCGACTAAATTCGTGCGAATTATAAATATACAATCGTATGTGATAAATGTTAAAAGTAATTATGTTATGCAACATATTTTCTTTTTCTTTTTTTTTTAATCACATCACGTGCATTTTACAGCACACGATAATTTTCCTTTTCGAGAATTCATTCTACGAGTATGCATACACGTATGCATACAGGTAGCGTGCAGATAATTCGATACCGTTATTTGCATTATTGCACTATTTCTAAATCCGAAGAAGAAAAAAGAAAAAAAAGGACGAGATCGATAAATGATTTTGATCTTCGTATTTTTTAGACCCTAATTTCGGCCAATCTCAAGCACGATTTTATATTTGTTGCGCGAGAAAAATAATAAACATTTGCTCCGTCCGTAAAATAAACGCTTCTTATCTGAACTTCGTGGTCGAATATATTATTATATTATGCGATGAGATATTTTCAATGGAAAGAAAAAAAAAAATAAACAAAGCAACATAATCAAATCAATCTTTCTTTCTCTCTCTCTCTTAATTTATCTTTTCGCAAATTGAAACTAAAATCTAATTTTATTTTCTAACACAAGTTTTGTCTCGTGCAAAGTTTCTTGCTTTTTCTTTTTCGTTTTCTTTTTCTTTTTCTTTTTTCGTTCTAATTTTATACACGTGAATGATAATTTTGTTTATTTTATATTTCACTGAGGTCTATGAAATATCAAAAAAGTTAATAGAGCAAGATGGATAGTATATAACTCTTACAATTAGTCGAATATAATATAAATGAAAAACTACAAATGCATATATAAAATTTCTTAAGAAAGAAAAAAAAAGAAAAAAAAAAGAAAAAATAAAAGAAACCTATTAGACACAACTAATAGTATAATAAATAAAATTGATATAGTAGATATCTATAAATTATACGTATATAAACAAAAATACAGGGGAACCTCTAGTATCCGATGATTTAGTATTTGAAACGTTTTACTATTCGCATGCTCTATTATCCGAACGCTGTGTATACACTTTTACTGTTTGTGTCCATCTGTTATGAAAACAAATAATTCTCGAAATAATATATGTTTTGTACAATATCATATCTTTCTTACTGCATTCAGTATGAAATTAATATCTAACGCATTTACAATTCACATAATTATAGTAATACCATCGAAAAGGAATTGTGTATTATTAACAATATAAGTATACAAATGAAACAAAACCAAAAAAATACTTTAAAAAATCATAACTGATTTAATTGAAACATAAATGATTTAATCTATGAAACTAGTATAATAATATGATTATTAACAAAATCAACCAGGGAAACAAAGAAATACTCTATATTATATTAGACAAATGATATGGAAATGTAATAAAAAATTGTTATAAAAAAATTCTCTTTCGTCCGAAAAATTATAATTTATTATATTCATTCGGATACTCAAGGTTCTGTTGTACTTCTATCTCTTCTCATGACTGTATATCTCTAAATATTATACTTTACATGCCTTCTGTCAATCTGTGATCACAATGTTAGATTGAATACATACGACATGTGTACGTATGTACGTAGATATGTATGTATGCATTCGTATATGTTTGTATGTAAGTATATATATATATATATACTTACTATGTACTATATAAGTATATATATATGTATATGTAAAATCGATTAACAAACAGCTTTCATATTCGACACATGATAAACATCGCAGTTTCACCAATGCAATTTCACTTATTGGTTGTTAAATAAAATCGCATAAAAAAACGATCAACCGATCGTACGACTTGAGAAACGGGACCAGGTTCAGAAAACAAGTTTATCGTACTACTACTTTTTACCGATCACCTTTTACTTCTTATATTACACTTAAACTATATGTAAATATATAATACAAGAAGAAGACCAAATAAGCAATGAAACGTGACCAATTAATAATTGATTACTTTCAAATTTTCCTTCCTTCCTTTCTTCCCGATCTTTCTTTCTTTCTTTCTTTCTTTCTTTCAAGATAAACTGTAGAAAGCTTCATAAACTGTTCTTTTCACTCGTACAAACTTTTATGCGTAATTCCGTGTAATAAAAAAAAAAAAATATTAATTAATATTTTGTATAAGAAGATAAGCAATATTCGTTGTTTCACAAATACGAATTTTCAAAGTTTGAAAATAACAATAAAACTGGTCACGTTACACGAGATTTATCCATATTACTCAATTATAATTACATTACTCTATGAAAATTCATTAGCCAGAAATTTAGAATCTGATGTTTTTTTTCAATTGTGAGTAATATTTCCTTTCCGAATCTTAAAAATTATTTTTTCTATATTTCATTTGTGTGTGTGTGTGTGTTATTTCTTTTTATTACAAATTAAATTCAAATATTCAAATATTTCATCGTCAATCTCTATTTTTCATCAAACAAGTATTACTTACAATTGTAAAACCACGTACAGAGTAATATTCATCAAAGGATAGAATTTTAATACGTACAACAAGGCTGGAGAAAGATATTACGCACTACAATAATAAACAAACAAAAAATAAAAATAATAAATAAAAATAAGTGTGCTCTAACTCAAAAATTTACAATTAGTCGAGAAAATTATTGGCGACAGAAAAAAAACTGTCGGTTCATAGTGCGTGCGTGCGTGCGTGTGTGTGTGGGTGGGTGTATGTATCATTGACTGTTACGATATATAAAAATGTAAAGTTAAAATAATTAATAATTAAGTTGTATAGAGAAAAAAGTGTGTGTATACGGCTCACGCATACACACACGTGTAAGAGGTACTAATCGATATTACAAAATACTCGGACTATATCAAAGAGTTCAATTAAATTACTTCAAGTAATATGATTTTTATTTATAATAATCTCATCCACGTTGTCGGTTAAATTGATACAATTTGATCGTTTTTTCTTTAAAACCGACACGACATCCGTCCAAAAAGGAAACACAATTTAAAATTTATAATAAATTCTACGATCTTTTTTTATATTCTAATTTTTTTATTTTTTGCTTTTCTTCTTTTTATTACTAATTTTAGATTTATGATACTTCTCGATATAGAAAAGAAAAGAAACAATAATTACATTGTCTTAATAATACAATTTATATTTGTATAAGATAATAAAAATCTTTTTGTTTTTTTTTTTAATATATATATTATATAAAAATAAATTACACTATTTACAAATATTCTTGCACGGTATAATGTATGAAAATAAAGCCTACGAGTGTGCTTGTATGCGCGTATAAATAAAAAAAAAAAAACAAAAAAGAAAAAACAAATAATCAAAACTACAGTGAATAAAAAAAGCACGTAGAATCAAGGAGTATCGTTGTATACGATATTTGTCCAATTATACTTAAATTATTAACTCGCTATTAAACTTATGTTAGAAAAAAAAAAAATATATATATATATATTCTAAGCTTCCTCTGTCATTTCGGAGATTCATTTAATCTCGTTGTAATAAAAAAATCGGTCCTTGATTGTGTGAATTGCCTAAATATATTTATACAACCGTAATTAGTAACTCTGTCATAAAATTGTGACAACGGTCAAACATAAATTCGAAACGAATTTTTAAATTCGTGAGCAAGGAAGAAAAAAAAATTAGAGATCTTACACGTACTTATACTTAATACAATAAACTTAAAACAAGTGTATGTGTAATTCTCAAACTAAAAAACTAAAATGAAAAGTGGAATATATCTGTGCTTCGCTATATTCTTTATTATTCATTTAGAAATTAATAATAAAAAAAAAAAATACATAAAAAGAATCTCTCAACAACTGTAAGATTAATCAAATGATGAAAAAAGAAAAAAAAAAAAGAAAAATCGATGAAACTGACACAAAAGAAAAATACAAGGCCCATGAGAATGACGCTCGTTTAGAAATCTGACAAATAAAAATGAAATAACTATATCTAATCATCAAGAAAATTCATTCATACACATTCACGTAGTTACAAATTTATATCTATAATCATACATATTGTACGTGAAAAGAGAAATGATCAAAATTGTAAAACCATATTCGAAATGAAAATATTGATACATGTGTATTTCAAGTATCAAGATTATACGTAGAATAGAATAAAAATAACAAAAAATAAATTAAATAAAATGAAACTATTGTATAATGACGATTCGTTCGATTATAAATTTACTATGATGTAAAATCGATCGAATTGGTCGTATGCGTAAAACTCGTTTAGCTGCTATATTCTAAACTTTGAGGACCACGAATAACACAATAATGCGTAACTCTCGTTTTATCTGTATATTTATTAAATGATCGTAAATGGTCTTGCTATGGAGTAAATTAAAAGTAAAAAAGAAGAAGAAGAAGGAGAAGAAAAATGGAACGTGTCTTGTAACTTGTATGCGCGCTACTTCCCTTATAAGAAAAAATAAATGAAATTCGGTTTAGTTTAATACCTAGTTTGAAATATTGTCGTCGTTATAACATTTCGTCGAATTTTAATTCAACCAAATAATAATGAACTTTTTATGAAAGTTATTGCCGCCATTAAAATAACGTCGACCTGCTTCTTAACATTACAAATTACATGTAATCTGAACGCATGCTTTTAAGTCGTAATATCGGCTCTTTTTAACTGTCTAAGAAAAAAAAAAACTAAAAGAATTAAAGTGAAAAAGAAAAAATAGTAAAAAGACAAAAAAAAAAGAGAGAGAAAAAAAACAAACAGAATATATCATCGGTGTCATGTTTTAAAATAAATGTCTATAATATATTGCCAAGATGGCGATCGCAAACGATACAATTCGATTGTCAGTTTCGATCTTGTAATGGGATCTACTCAAAAGATATTTAAAAAAAAAAAAAACAAAAAAATAATACGTAATCCAATAGTAGCCTAGAATACAAATGTTAAAACACCACATTATTCATATGGGAAAATAGTATTTTATTTGGTAAAAAAAACTAGAATCTCATAAATAAATCTATGTGACACCGGAAGTAATCTATCTATTTATCTATCTATTGTGATCATAAATGTATTTATTTTCTACTTGAATGTATTTTTTGCATTGATGTATTTTTCCGTAAAAATGGCTGACGCGACAAGCAACGTCGTATTCCTTCAAATGCAGCGCCTCGTCTTATGAATATATTTTATTGTAATTTGTGTAAATTGTAGATTTTATAATGTTGTAATAAAAAAGCACTTCTTTTTACTTCTTGCGATTACTTTACGTTTCCTTTTTATAAATGATAAAGTTGAAATCTGTTTCGGATAAAACAGAGCACCAAGAAATGCATTCTGAATCGTTAATATGACAACAGATGGCACTATTGTAGTAACAAGAAAATAATACAATTTATATGAACTACCGCAAGTATTTTGAATAATTATATAGTTGAAATTAATTACATTTGTTACATAAAATAAAAGTAAAAGGATAAGGAGAAGTTAATTAAAAAATTTGCTTGTGAGTATATATATGTTACTTTCAAGAAAATACTCTTAAGATTGTTTAATTTAACTTATAACCTAACTTTTAGAGTACTTCTCTAAGCATCACATTAGATTTTTGTAATTTTTAAATTTATAATATTAATTTGAAAATATATATATTTTATTAACTTTTTTAATTATAATATATTGTATACTAATTATCTTTTATTATTTTTGATATTTTTTATATTAATACAATATATCGTTTTTTAATTTATTTTCCAAAGCTTAAAAAAGCTCTGTAATTCCATTTACAGCTACCTTTGATCTTATGGATCCAGAATTTTTATCAAGATTGGTGCCACAAAACAAGGATCATGCAAGACCTGCTTGCAAAAAATGTGGTTATGCAGGACATTTAACTTATCAATGTCGCAATTTTATTAAAGTTGATCCAAACAAAGAGATCGTATTAGATGTAAGTAGTACCAGTTCCAACAGCGATGAAAACTATGTCACACCATTAACAGAATTGCGTGAGAAAGAATTAAAGAAGAAATTGAAAGAAGCTAAAAAGAGACACAAGGAAAAGAAAAATAAGAAAAGTTCAAAGAAGAAAAAGAAAACTAAATCAAGTGACACAGAATCTGATAGTTCATCTACGGTAGAAGATGAGGAAGAGCGAAAGGCAGAGAAACGACAAAAACATAAAAAAAGGAAAAAAAAGTCTAAACATAAGAAGAAAAAGAAACTTAAAAAGGAAAGCTCGTCAGAGAGCAACAGTGATTAATGTCAACGATGGCTCATTGTCAAAACCACTGTCGATACAAAGTTTATAATATAAGATAGTTTTAAATAATTTTTTAATTGTATTATATGATCTTTCTTAATATAATGTATATACATCAATAGACACTTTATTTGGATTATATAAATAAATTATTATAATATTACCTACTATTATATATATATATATATATATCTGTTTTTTAATAAATATTATTTTTCTTGCAAAATTCATGTCTACAAATTTTCCATGAAAGTTTTCATAGTAAGAGAACTCTATTTTGAAGATATTAGAAATAGAATAATGATAGCTATTTATTTATCGACAAGAATACCTAAAACATTTCTATTAATTTAATATTAAAATAAAGGAAGTATATCTATGTAAGATGGTTTCCCACACTTCCTGTTAATCGAAAAAAACGACTAGCTAGAAACGACTAAAATATTCCCTAGTAAACGAACTTTATACAATTCCAAATGATATATAAAATAATGCATTTCATTTTAATAATTGAAAAGTTGTCAATACATAACTAACCTTACAAAATAATATTTATTTATATCATTGTCTTAAAGTGATTTAGCCTAAAAAAATAGACAATCTTATATTGTCTGATTTTATTACAATTTTACGATACCTGTATATTAATTGCATAGTTGGTACACTTGGAAGAATCCACATTCATCGTTAAAGGTGCATACGAATTGAAAAAGATATAGTGAACGGATGATATATTCTACGCTTCTGTAAACAATAAATAAAACAAACTTATTTTGTTAGTTTTTTGTGATTCGTATAAAATTATTCTCATACAAGCTCATAAAAAAAGTTTACTATTAAGAAAAATTAATTAAAACAATGACAAGACACGCAAGAAATTGTACAGCTGGTGCTGTTTATACTTATCACGAAAAAAAGAAAGATGCAAATGCTTCAGGTTATGGTACCAACACCCAAAGAGTTGGAAAAGATTCTGTAAAGGATTTTGATTGTTGCTGTCTTACTTTACAACCTTGCAGAGAACCTGTAGTAACGTATGTATTATTTATTAATTATTATTTGTTATTTTTTATTAAAAAATTCTTAAATTCCATTCAATGTTTTTATCAATTCTATTGTTTACAGAAAAGATGGTTACCTCTTTGACAAAGAAGCAATATTAGAATACATTTTAACAAAAAAAAGAGAATATACCAGAAAATTAAAAGAATATGAAAAACAGAAACAGAAGGAAGAGGTAAATTTCAAATTATATGAATTAATATTAAATAATAAATGAATAATGGTATTCATAATAATTGTTCCCCTGTTTTCAATTATAGGAAGAGTTACAAGAACAAACTGTGAACGCAGAGCTGTTAAAATTACAAGACTTCTTAAAAAACGAAAAGAATATTGTTTCAAGGACCAAATCGAAGTTGAATCAATCACCTGCTTCTGTTTCAAATATGAGTAATGGAAAAGATAAAGCATTACCTAGTTTTTGGATTCCATCTAAAACACCGGAAGCAAAGAAGACAAAATTGCAGAAACCCAGTAAAACGGTTTACTGTCCTCTCAGCGGCAAACCTTTGAAAATGAGCGATCTTATTTCAGTTAAATTTACCGAAGTTAAAGATCCAGATGATAATAAATCGCTTATAGTTAAACAAGCAAGATATATGTGCCCCATTACGCATGATATTTTAAGTAACAGCATTCCCTGTGCAGTAATTAAAACGACGTAAGTAAAATAAATAAATAAGAGATGAATATTATAAAATTAAATTAAATTGATGTCAATGTGTTATTATTAATTATTAATATTATTAATTAAATAAATTAATAAACTTTCAGCGGTGATGTCATCACAATGGAGTGCGTTGAGAAAATAATAAAAAAGGAATGGATCAATCCATTGGACAGTTCAAAATTAACAGAAGAAGATATTATACCTTTACAAAGGGTAATATGTACACATATTTTTAAATTACATAAGTAAATGTTTTTAAATAAAAAATTTTTTTACTCTTCATTTCTAATTTTACAGGGTGGTACAGGTTATGCAGCTGTAAATGATTCTTTGGAAGGTAAACACGAAAGACCAGTATTACAAGCTTAATTGGACACAGAGTAACTTACTGTAAATATTATATAATACTGTAAATTAACAATAAAAGATTTCTTTCTCTTCTTTCTTCAGCAAACGTTACAATTTTATTTATAATAAAAGTACTTTACTAAAAAAGATTTTGATAAAGACCGTAATAATAAAAGCTCGATTCAAAAGCATTATCTAAATGCACCAGCTACACCATTGTTATTGTAACTTTGCCATTTTGTTGAACATTAACTTAATATTCTTAAAACTTTGTAACTGTAAATAATAATTGACACATGGAATTTTTATTGGAACATTGAAAATGAAAAATTAATTTCTATGAAATCTTGAATAATAAAAATACTACCTGAGCGAAACATGTGAATTCGGCATGGTAGTCAAAGTATTAAGTGTTGAAATACATACAAAATATTTTATTTACCTATTTAGCAGAGATTATTATCCATTTTGTACACTTTTTGAATTCTGTACATAATAAGTTTTGTTATAATTTATTTATATTTTGTACAAAATCTATATTTGAAATAATCGTGTCTCGCGCGCGCGCGTAGATCAAGTGTAATATTTGTAGCGTGTTCGTCGGTATGCAATAATAATTAATTCACTAAGGAAAAATGTTATTAGAATATTTTTATATTTTTAACGTATCAAAAAGGATTTACAAAATATATATTTTAAACTTAACAAAATGTAATAAAGAGAAAACGGAAGTAGTAACTAGTGTTCAGTCTTTTGGTCGCTGCTAGTAAAACGCGTGTATCTCGCTCGGTGGTTGGAACGGAAGAGAGCGAATAGTAGCGGTCGTTCATATACTTGGTGTTTTCTTAATTCTTTGGTTTCGTCACTAGAGGCGTGACGGTAAGCGTGCCGGTGGCGCCAAGCTTTGGCGTGACGGCCACATATTTTTTCCGACATTTTTTCAAATACAGTCGAGAACTCCATAAATGTTAATTCATTGAAAACCTCCCAGATGGAGTTAACTCTCATCCTCTCTTTCTCTTTCATTTTATGGTAAGAATCTGTCGTGTCAAGTCGTTTTAAGTTATCCAAGAAATCCTATTAATTAAAGTATGTATATTCTAATTATTAATTAAATATTTTATTTATTGTATCCCATTTCTATAATTAGAAATATATTTTTATTTTTCGAGACAATTTTCTTTAAAGTTTGAAAGAAATTTGTTATAGGTAAATGCTGCCAGAATGTTTTGAACGTTTTGTTTTGCACAATTTATTTAATTACAATTTAAACAATTACTGTTTTTTTTTGTTTTTTCTACGGTACTAAAATTATCTTACAATAATTCTGTATCATTTATTAATTTTTTTTTTATAAATGCAACGTGGTTAAACCTAACCTAACCAAATCTTGGATAACAGACTTTATAAATGATGTTTGTAGTAACGTGTTAGTAAAGGTGTTCTATATTTCCACAGATGTCGGATACGAAGACTAAATCGCCAGAAAAAGCTGCTGATGCAGCTGATTCTGCGAAGAAAGAACTTAAGAAGAAATCTGGAAAACCAAGAAATTATGATCTAGGAAATGGTGTTTACAGGTTTAGCCGTTCCCGCATGTATCACAAAAAAGCCATCTACAAGTTTATAGATAAAAAGACACCCAAGATCGTAAGTAATTTATATTTAATAATTCCCATTTATAAATCATGAAATAGAATTAATGAAAATTTGTTTTTGTATAGGTGAAACTTAAGAAACCCTTAACTACTGAGAAAGAAATAGGTGGTGATAAAAATGGAGAGAAACGTGTTGTTCTATTAAAAAAGAGAAGATCTAATTACCCTACAGCAGATCCTATTACCAAAAGACATGCCAAGAAATGCTTCCGTGAACACCATCGATATTTAAGACCCAGTTTAGTTCCAGGAACTGTTTGTATTTTATTAGCTGGGTCGCACAAGGGAAAGCGTGTTGTTTTCTTGAAACAACTAAAAACTGGATTACTTTTAGTTACAGGTTTGTTTTGATATTATATTTTTCATAACTCCATTTATCTATTAATTTTATTACTCCTACAAAACTCAATAAATGTTCTGAAATTTTTTAGGCCCATTCCTCATCAATGGTTGCCCGCTGCGTAGAATCAATCAAAACTACGTAATAGCAACCTCTACACGCATTGATCTTTCTGGATATAAATTACCAGAACACATCAACGATGAATACTTCAAGAGGAAACGTGATAAACGTGCTAAGAAAGAAGAAGGCGACATTTTCAGTAAAAAGAAGGAAGAATACAAGCCAAATGATCAAAGAAAATCCGATCAAAAGACTGTGGACAAAGTTGTAATAGATGCGATTAAGAAAAGTCAAGACAAAAAATTATTGTTCACTTATCTTTCAGCAATGTTTGGCTTGAGGAGCAGTCAGTATCCGCATAGATTAAAATTCTAGGCGGTGT
Organism: Polistes fuscatus; assembly: GCF_010416935.1. Classification (NCBI taxonomy): domain Eukaryota; kingdom Metazoa; phylum Arthropoda; class Insecta; order Hymenoptera; family Vespidae; genus Polistes; species Polistes fuscatus. The sequence continues at coordinate 3,385,496 of NW_025113118.1, forward strand.
TACATTCTCATTTGTTTGTAACTTTTGGAGAAATAATAAATAACAACTTTACATTTTATATGTTGTTTTACAATTAATTATAAACACTATATCTCTAAAATGTTTCATAATGTCCAATAAAAAAAAGACTTGCACGTTTTATTCTAATAAGATTTTCATTTGTAAACAATATTGCTCTTGTTTTTCACGATTAACGATATAATTGCATTTATATTTATTTCATAAATTATTAAAAACGTTATACCCATAGGCAAAATGTCTCGAAGTGTCCAGTAGAAGAAAAAAAAAACTTTCTATATTTTATTCTTGTATATTCAATGAAGAAAAATAATTAATCAATTCATATATGAGAAAAATATAATGAAACTATCTCTATCGAGTAAACAATTTATCAGATCTAATATTACATTTGCAAATAATACTATATCTGTTTTTCACGATATATATATATATATATATATATGTACACATATTTCCCTCTCTCTGGTTTCCTTTAAACCGCCCCCACATAATTACTTATGATTCAGTTTGATGATTAGACTTTGACGTTACGTTAGTAACATGAACAGTTAGCAGCATATCGAATAGCATCAAACACTACGAATCAACGTAAAACATAATAACTTGACTGACAGAAAGAAAGAAAGAGAGAGAAAAAAAAAGAAATTTCATTAGAGATATACAGCTATAGTGATATCGACTAGATGTCCTAGAAGGTGTAGAGATACATAGGTGTTTCAGTCAATTGCGTGATACATGTGACAGAGTGTGTTAAATGTCTTCCAGAGCTAACGAATTCGCTGCTAATTATCAACGTTTTAATGATGACACTAATCAATCTTTGGAACAAGACATTTCTCATGGATCTAACCAAAGTAAGTTATAATATTTTGCGATTTAATTTTTTTTTGTTATTCGTATTTAATCAATATTTAACTATAACTAATGGTAAATCTCGAAAAAAAGTTTAACAACGGAGACTAACAAAGTTTTTTTTTTTTTTAAATTACCTCTTCTCTCAATGGGTACACATTTTTACTCTTGTATTTTTGTATATGTATATATGTTAGAATAAGATATTATTTTTTTTTTGGTTTTTTCTTTTTTATTTAATTATATTTTATGTTGTACACGTAAAAATTTATATATAACAGTGATGCCATTGAATTTTATTTGGAGTCTAAATATTTTTTAAATCGTATAACTGTACTTTTGGATTAATTTTATTTAGGAGAAATAATTTATACGTTATTATTATCATTATTATTGATCTTTTTGCAATACAAATGTTTTAATTTCTTTTTTATTTTTCTTTCGTATAAAAAGTAAAATGTATATAATAAATAAATGATATAACGGTTTAATTGAATTTTATTCGTGATCTAAATATTTTAGAATTTTTTTTTTTCTGAATTTAGATTAATTTATTTAGAATAAATAATTTGTACACACAATTGCAATTAATTAAATTTACAATATAAATATTCTTCTAATAAATCCTTTAATTAATTATAATCAATTGTAACAACAAATTACTGTGCATGGAATAACATATTAATTTTGTACATATACTTTTATTTACTTGTAACTTTTTATAGAATATGGATCTATGTTGTCTTCCCCAGAAAGTCATGTAAGAATATCTTTAGATGAAACGGAAAATTCCAATAAAACAAATTACAAATTCGATACCGAAAGAATGGATAATACTAATGTTCCTGAAAATACCATCATTGTTTCCCAAGAAGAACCATTGGACATTGATATGCATTGGGAAATGAATTATCATGAAGCTGCTATTTTTTTAGAGGTATTATTATTAATTAATATCAAAATTTTATTTCAATAAATAAAATCAAGTACTTCTCTTATACAAATTAAAATTTTTTTAATCTGAATATCATATTAATTAAATGAAATAAATTTTAGGAAGGACGAAATAATGAAAAATTTGATTCGCATCCTAGACACCCAGAGGATTTACCTGCATATCTTTTAGTTCATAATAAATGGTATTATGGACTAGATTTATTAACGTCTCTTATTCTATTAGCTTTAGCATTCGTTGAAGAACCAGCTGTCTCATTATTCCAAGTGAGTTATGAAATATAATAATGAAAAAAAGCATTTTACCTTTAGCCGAAACAATAATCACACAACGAATAAAAAAATAATTTTAGATGCCAGTATGGGGTCATAGTACGATAGAACTACTCTGTTTAATTACTATCGGCATAGAATTAGCTTTGAAACTGAGATGGATCGGTTGGGGAACTATGCTGAAACATAAACGTACAATGATAAAGGTAAAAAATACAAAATTAATGATTATTTCTGTTCAAATAACTTTAGATAATGTATTTTACAAAGTATTCACAATAAGGAAGCTTTTATCTGCAATAATAACAATAATAATTCTCATCAAAAGTTAAGCAGTAAGAAACAAAGATAAGGAAAGCTGCAGCTGCAAACTAATAAGAAGTATTCGAGTTTTTAACGATTACAATGGTAACAATGAAATAATTTATTTTAACCATTAGTTTCATATCAACATTAAGTCCAATGGTACAAAACAAATTAAACTGGAACATTTGTTACGGTAACGCATCATTGCGAGTAGAATATTATGAAAGTCGTTAATACGATTTGTGCAATAAATTGATGTATACATATGTAATACTTTATTAGCATACTCATTAATTTTCATTCTTATTATGCAACCTTATTAAAACATCAGACATCTGAGTCTACTTTGACGGAAAATTCATTAGATATTCATCTGCTACTTAAATGTTTAGTATAAACATGTATACTATTAGAGGAATCATAGGTTTCTTTGTATATACATTATTTGTTTTTAATTTTTAAATAAACATTTGAATTATTGTTTCAGTGCATTACTCTAGCCATTATGTTCCTCGAGGCAATGGTTGTTCTAGTACGGCAGTCTTCTCATTTTAGAGTAACACGAGCTTTAAGACCCATTTTCTTGGTAGATACAAAATATTGTGGCGGAGTTAGAAGATTTATAAGACAGATATTATTAACATTACCTCCAATTTTGGACATGTTAGGACTCCTTCTATTCTTCATTTCTGTTTATACAGTATTGGGTTATTTTATGTTTTCGGAAATGAATAGAAATTTTTCAACATTGGAAAATAGTTTTGTAAGCTTATTTGTTCTTCTCACCACTGCAAAGTAAGTCAATCATATTGTTGTATTCCTTGAAGTATAATATTAATTAAATATTAAATTTTTAGCTTTCCAGATGTAATGATGCCATCTTATTCCAAAAACAAGTGGTACGCAATATATTTTGTATCATATTTGTCGACTATGTTATACGTAATGATGAATTTAATGCTAGCTGTTGTAAACGAAACGTTCACATCAGCGGAACGAGATAAATTTAAAAAATTATATTTGCATAAAAGAAAAGCTTGTCAGCATGCTTTTAAACTATTAGTTTCTAAACAGAATCCAGATAAAATGAAATTTCGACAATTCGAAGGCTTAATGAGATATTATGCACCACACAAATGTAAGTCTAAAATAATACATTAATATCATTAATTAATTATGTGTGTTTTATTATAATTGTTTATATATTTACTATTCTATATTTTTATCATTTAAATATTTTGTAGCTACGAGGGACATTGTTTTAATGTTTCGTTACATGAATGTCTCTGGAAGTGGTGCGTTGAATTCTGAAGAATTTTTAGTAATATATGATGCCACAATGCTTCAATGGGAAGTAGAATACTCTAATATACCGTGGTACCATTCAGCATGGCAACCTTTGCAAATGTTATGCGTTGGTGCTCACACTGCTATTAGATGGACATATTTTGAAAGTTTAGTATGTAAGTAAATAAATTATACATTATGTATAGAAAATAACATCTTATATACTAAAAATATATATTATTCTTTGTTTTTATAGACATAATAATTATAGGAAATGGAATAGCAATGATAATCCGATTAATACAACCAAGTGAAAATATTCAAATATCAATTCACAAATTTGCAGCTTGTTGGGACACTTTGCTTTTTGGAAGTTGTAAGTTTAACGATATTTTATAACCCTTAATTACTACTATTCTTTATTATCTAATGAATATAATTAATGGTTAAAAAATAATTACAGTATTTATATCGGAAGCATTGGCTAAAATATTGGGCCTTGGGATTAAACGTTACCTTAATTCCGGATGGAATCTTTTTGATTTAGGAGCTTCCATTATGACTTTAGTTGCTGCTTGCGGACTTATTTTGTTTCCTAATGCTATGTTCTTAGTGTTATTCAGACCTTTGAGACTTTTAAGACTTTTTAAAATAAAAAAGCGTTATCGAGATGTATTCGGTACGCTTGTTATATTGTTTCCCCTAATGTGTTCTACTGCTATTGTTATGCTTGTTTTATACTATTTCTTTGCTATCATTGGAATGGAATTATTCGCTGGATATGATATGAGAAATTGTTGCAAGTACGTATAACGCAGATATCTTTCTAAATATATGTACATTATGATAAGTATTTTCTTGCTATTATCGCTACGTTTAAATTATCTATACTTGATTTTATTAGGAACACAACTGTTGAAGATTTTTATAAATATTCTGCTAATGGAAGTACTGCATTAGGATATTATTATCTCAACACATTTGATAATTTAATAGCTAGCAGCGTAACGCTCTTTGAATTAACTGTTGTTAACAATTGGTTCATATTAATGAACGCGTATGCTGTTACCGTTGGTATGTATACCCGGTCATATTTTATGACATTCTACTTGGTAACCATGATCGTCCTCACTATCGTGGTATCAAGTTTCTTGGAAGCATTTAGATTTAGGATACAATATAAAAGATCAACGTCTAAACATGATGGTAAGTTGTATAAATGTAATAATAATATCATTTTTCTCTCAGCAACATTTATGTAATACGCGTATGACATTACCTCGTATATTATTATATTTTCGTAGAAGAAAAAATGTTGCACGAGGAAGTCGAATTAAGATGGAGCGAATTACAATGCATAATAGAAGATGTTCAACTTCTCGAGGAGTTACGATCTTCATTAGTTGTTGGCGTAAGTATTCTGTGATCTTTCAAATTTAATTTGCAAATTTGTTATTTCAAATATATAATTTTTTTTTTACACAGGGCACTACTCTTTTTATTGGTTCGCGACCTCGTACCAGAGAGGTTTTACAACGAAAAATGTATACTAATGAAATAACTGAATGGATATCGGAAGCTAAGTTAGAAGAACGTCAAAATAGTATTACTGTAATAAATAATCACGTAGAAAGTAGAGAAGGTAACGATGTTTCTGATTCCGAACTTGTTTTACATCGAAGATCGCGATCTCCACAAAGTAACGGTGTTACACAACACACCTAATAATATTTAGAAATAATTATTTAATTGTACAAAAAAATTAATTCGTCGACAATTTTCCGTCAATTCATTCTATTTTTAGTATCATCTGAAACGATATAATATCTTTCTTTTTTTTTTATTTATTCAAGATTGTTAAAGCGAATTAAATTAAAGAAGAGCACGAATACGTCTCTGTCCTAAGTAGATTTCTATTTTAAAGAGAACATTTTTAAGGAAATAAATATAATTTATCATTGACGACATAAATAGTGACATAAACAAAAGCAATTAATGTGATCTTATTAATGCTGGCATTAATATAATAATAATAATATTATATATATATAAATCTTTCTGACATATTATTTAATACGTTAAAGGCCACACAAGTCTCTTTTCTTGAGCTTTCCATTTAGGTCACAATGATCTATCAGCAACAAAAAAGAATGTCGGCTGTTAATAATTAATGCGGCTTAGATGGATAATAAGGCCAATGTTGTAGGCCACCAGCATGGTTTTTAACGTGTTAATGTTTTATGTAAATTAGGAAATACTTTTTTCGGATAAATTATGTTTTTATGATATGTCTGCTATGAATTCATATTTTTAATAATATTTCGCATTTTCTTTTCATTTCTATTTATAATAATTTATTTTTTTTCTTTCGAATTTATTTAATTTATATATAATAAATTATTCTTTCAGTGGATAATTTTTTCATACTCATTACTAAAAATGCAAATATATTTTAGTGTTATGCTATAATCAGTAATCATAATTTTTGTTTAATGCTGTATATTAATATAAATATTTATAAATAATATACTGACACACATATATATATAAATATATGTAACTCTCTTTATATGTGATGTAAGATAAAATGATATTTTCATTTCGATTATATATAAATTTCTTTAACGAATTGTAAATGAAATGAAAAATAAAAATATTGATTAGGTTTTTTTGTATGCACTAATTCTGTTAATATAATTAGGAATAATTATATATATGTATTATTACATAATTCTATTATTATTATTATTATTATTGCGTATTTGAGTATTGGCATTATTTGTCATATATTCGATCAATTTGTATATTTTTTTAATGTTATCATCACAAGAATATAAATATATTATATTTTATTTATTTATTGAAAAACAATTGGTAATTATTTGAGAATCATACTCTTTCGATTATAAAATATAAGCGTTATTTGTATTACGATACACATTCCAGATATGATCATTAAGTTTGTTCTTTATATTTATAAATGTATACATTTGAAGCTACCTTATGTATTAAATACAATATATAAAGAAAACAATTAGTTCATTAATTAGTAATACGATTTTCATGTAATAATTGTAAGAAAATGTTATTCATCGATTATAACACCACTACCACCTAAACTTGTCGACATAACACCACAACCATACGTAATTAATTTTTGGGAAATACTTGATATAATTTCAGGTTGGGTATTATGTGGTAATAAAATAAAAGCATGTCCTCCACCACCGGCACCTGTTAACTTTGCACTAAATTCATAATTTTGAGCTTCCATGCATATTTTATTTAACAATGGATGAGACACTTGAAGTGCTGCTAGAAAGTGTTGATTAATGTCGATGAGCGTCTAAAAGTGATCAAAATTAATATAAGAATGTATCTTATTCTAGAGGAATAGTTTCTGAGAATTTTAAGTTTCATTTACTTACTCTTAATTGATTGTATTTTTCATTCTCTTTGCTACCATTATCTGTTTGATTTGTATTGTCTTCAGTAAGAATTTTTAATGCTTCTTTTGCTACATTATCTATAGCATCCATGATACAATCAAAAACAGTAGGAAACATTAATTTCAACTTAGCTGCTTTATCTATCATCGCTTTAGTGCTTCTTTGCACTTTAGTATCAACCAATAAAATTTTCAATTTCATCGCATTGGGTATCAACCTTATCCCATCGCCTTTTCTAAATTCTAATATTGATCCATAAGTGCAAATGGAATTATCAATTCCAGATGGTGTACCGTGTAAAATCTTTTCACATTCGAAAGCATAATTTGTTATAATTTCCAAATCGTTTGCATCTAAAGTTTTACGAATATTTTTCTGTAAATGTGACCAATGAAGAAAACAAGCAGATAAACAAACCGAAAAAGAAGCCGAACTCCCAAGTCCTGCACCAATCGTTAACTCTGTAGTCAAATTTATTTCAATGGGTTTTACACTAATTCCTTCTTTTTCAACTATATATATGAATAAATATAAAAACGCTTCTAAACATAATTTTTGTAGTGATTGATTAGAATAACCTAATTCGCTTGAGAGTCGATGAATATCATTAGAAAAATTATCACGATTGTTTTCTAAGCAATAAGTTTTATAAATATTAATATATGATACTATCAATGAAATGGGTATGCTCAACTTTAAGTTCATATCATGTAAATTTAATTTTATAACATTATTTACTTCTTCTATCTCTTGAAATGTTAAATTCGTACGTAAATTTAAACTAGCTGCTAGTGCAGTTTTTCCATACATAACTGCATGTTCACCGAACAAAATAATCTTTCCTGGTGCAGATACCTTAAATGAGATCATTTCTATACGAATAGATTATTAAATCCTGATACAATGTTAACAATGAAAAATATATTATTGAGTTTTTTTTTTAAACTATAAAAAAACTGCTGGTGTGATATCTAAGTGAAACATAATATGAAATTATATTTGTTGTTTCTTCCACTGTTCTGGTGTAAACGTTTTTTGTGAAAATGCATGGATTGTTTTCAGTTCTTCTTCTAGAATTGAATTTACCAACCTATACGATTTAAAAAATTGATCATATTAATATCACATCATATACAAGGTGTCTGAGGTTTTTGTAGCCAAATTATGTCAGCATATTCTAAGTTTTTTTCATAGATAGAATAGGCTGATATTATTTAGCTAGATAAACCTCAGACACCCTATATATTATATCATAAATAAATCAAATCAAATTTTTTACATTTATATGTGCAATAATAAAAAGAAAAGAAAATATTACCGATGTTGTTGCAGCAAAGTTTTGCCTTCGAATTCATCAGAAACGATAATTACAGTAAATTTAGAACCACAACCATCAGAATCATCTGTTACCTCCTGAAAAAAAGAGAATATTAATAGTTAGACTACGATAAATAAAAATTCTCTCAAATATAATGACAATACCTATGAACACATGTAAATATGTTGCAGTAAAACAATCATATGCAAAGTTCGACAACTTTATTTCTCATTTTTATATACCACTTGCAATAAATGCACGAAACGAGTATTCAGATACAACTAAACTCTGGAATAAGAACTTCAAATCTAGAACGAAGACTTTTTTATATTCATTATTCATATACAAGTTGAATAACAGATCAAAGTTCACTTTAGTTGTGAATTATAATTATTGATATTATATTGAAAATATTCAAATATTTTCTATACCATTGACAAATGGAATAGATTTAAAATTAGAACGCATAATATTTACAAATACTTAAACATTAAAAATCGTATAGTTATAATAATCTTGATTAAATTGAATATAAATATTAATATATATATATTGATTTGTTCAATTATAATTAATATAAATACAAAATATGAAAGTAATGCAAGATTCCCTTTTTAAATACTTAAACCTCATATTTATTTCTTTGTATTAAAAAAATACAAGTTAATCATTTATACAATGTCTATTATATCATAGAATACATGAAATAAAACTAAAAATAAGCAATTACATTATACTTAAGAAAGAAAGCCCCCGATTCAATGTATTTTTAACCGAGTCGCAAAATTATTATCTACAAGTATAAATTGTTTATAACAAAAATATAAAAAAAAAAGAAAAAAGTGAATGCAAGAATACACGGATATCAATACTGCAAACAAATCTGGGTATTTTTCAGGTGGTTTTAAACAACGAATAGTAACAGATAAAATTAACATTCCCAGCATAGAAACGTAAAATAATGTCTTAATAATGAAATTATATCCGTAATGATACTCTAATTTATGTATGAAATTAAACAAATATTTATTGAAATAGTGTTTATGTTTCGATATCCTTTGACTGTTTGTTTTTCCTTTGGAAAATTTTCTTTCACGTTTGTCGGATTTATTTGCGACGTCGAATAAATCTGACCACATCCAAATGATAGAAAGAATATAAAACATTGTCATTGCAAAGTATGCCAGATACAAATTATCTTTTACGTACAATGGTAACATACTAAAATGAGAAACTAATAATAACCAAAAACATGCTAAAGGATCATTATGAAAATACAATAACACTGGAATTGCTACCAAAAGAATAGACTTTTCATGAACTTGAAATGAAAATAAAAAGAATGCCAATGAAGAATTTATAAGAGAAATAATAAATTTATCTTTTCTCGGCGATAGATACAAATTAATACAAACTGGTAAAACAGCGATGGTCGTTATTACCAAACAGATTTGTGCCAATTGTTCGTTTGTAAAGGTGTTACGTAATTTGTAAAGAACATTTATTGTACACCATACATTAGCAACTTTGTCTTCGAACACGCCTCTGTTAAATGGGAATAATCGTAAAACTGTATTTATAAAAGTGTCCCGATCTTTAAAGAAAGGTAACCAAATAATAATAAATGTTGTTAAAACAGTTAACGAGACAGAAACTAATCTATAGATTGATAAAAGCAACGATTTGGTCTTACTGATTCTACACTTTCCAAGTATGTAAAAAAAGAATGGCAAAGAATGATATAATTCCATTTGCTTGTAATTTAATGCTAATACAAATAAAAATGAACCGCCTACAAAAGAATCAATTAAAATAGCTGTTACAGCAGCAATGAAAAATCCTAACGATATACAATTATATTGAAAGTGACCGTGATCGATCATCATAATGCCAGGATAAATCAATGCGCTTACAAGAATAAAATCTTTATTTTTAAAATTAAACAAATTATTGTACTCTGTTATAGGATTCTTAATTATTGGCGTGCTCATAACGTACCATATCACTGCAGGCAAAAAAATCATAGCATCTGCGAAAAGAACGGTCATTCTCATGAAATATTTATGATCCGGAGAGGATATTCCTCTAGATTCGTGTAATTTAACGTAAGAAGGATTGGTCAAGTTAGCAATATAACCTAATAGAAGGCTATGATACGCAGTCAAGGGAGGATAATCTAAACCCCAATATTGAAGATCGTTGTCCGTCGTATTGACGTACCATTTTTGTATAGGCAGATTTAAAGTTATTTCTTGCCAATGTCGTTGAGCCTCATAATCTCCGTACATAGGAGGTTTATCTTGGCCACTGTGGGAATGATAAGTAACGCACCATCTTAAAACGAGTGCAAAAATAAAGATGAGTACTACTTGCATAGACCCATGCAGACCCATTTCTTACAATGATCTTATACAATGAATCGATTAAATAAAGTATACTTGTTACTTTAATACCGATGTTATAGGTTAACACTGTAAATTTGGAGGTTATAACAGATTCAACATTTTTACGAAAAAAAGACTAATAATATGTTTGATTTGATGTTACATACCACGTGCGAAGCATTCAATTTTGTGGTTAGTTTATCTTGAATATATTCCTTAGTATACGACATTATTATTTTTTGGTTTTAGAAATAATATATTAAATTACGAATCTTATGGCGTTAAATATTTGCACAAATTATTAAGTCTCTCTCTCTCTCTCTCTCTCTCTCTCTCTCTCTCTTCGTTGATTTTCCACTAAATGTGCGAACCTATGTATAAGCAGAAACGAATAGAATGGCGATATCTCTAACTTTGACCTCTAACTTTCGATATTTGTTAACAAGTTATATCGATTTGAACTGATTACCTATTTTCCTTACTTTTTTTTAGATGTTTCATTTACGTCGTGAATTCTAATGAAAATCTTTATTTGAAAATATCGCGTTTGATTGAAATTTAATAACTGTTTATATCGAATTTGTCTTTTTTATTTGTTTGATTTAAATCATCTCGTAATTAAATATTATGCAATTTATTGGAAATGATTTACCTTAAAACGATGAAATATTTGTGATATTAATAAGAAACAATAGAGTCGGATAAAAATTAAATAAAAGTCAAAAGGTTGTACTCTGTTTGACGAACGTCTGTCCAGTTTGCCACGTCAAACGTGTATCTCTGATAATAAAGTACATTAAAAATGAAACCTATCTAACCGACACCTTTACATTCGTTTAAATGTTTATAATAACAGAATATTTTATTTATTAACAATTATTTATATATATATTCTTCAAATGATTATTTGCAGGATATAATTTCTATTAATTTTTTAAGAAATGTAAATTTTAAAAAATTCAAAATGGCGCGTATTTACAGAATGAGCAAAAAATTTGAATACGGTAAAATGTGTCTCGTAAATAATGTAATTTTAAATAAAAATATTTCTTAGAAAAGTTGTAAGGTTTATTAAAATTTATTGAACGATTACAAGAAGTATAAACCTTTCAACTTTTGTTTGAAATTTTCTTTTAAAAATTGCATTTTTTACGAAATATTTGATTGTATGCAAAACTTCAGGGCCAACCTGGTAAAGTTTAATTGGTTACCATAGAAATTAAATTCAATTAACAATGAGTTTCTATTTTTTTTTTTACAATAACAAATACACAGACGAATCATAGTTTTACGAAACATAGATATAATACGTTTTATATATATGCGTGTGTAAATTAAATGAATGAAAAGATTAATTCGTTCTCATCGCTCATGAAATATGTTTCTTGTATTTGATATGAAAGAATTGTTATATAAGTGAATTTAATGATCACGAAATGATGGTTAATTAGGTATGATGTAATCGACATTTATATTTATTCTTTCCCTGTTCGATATTTAATACGTATATATATATATATATATACTTTTATTTTTACACACGTGGAAAGTTTTTTATATCATATTTTGTAATAATTATTATTTTATCTATATACGTTGAGTGTCTCTTAGATTCGCGTACAATTGACATATAATATGTTTAAAACGAAGAAAATCTAGAAATAAATACATCAGTATAAAAAAAAGCTTTCATATCTGTTAATATATTTCGTATATTAAAAAAAATTTTCGATCTGTGATATTTAATTGGATGAAAATTTTCGATTAAAAGTCATCGCCGATCTGAAACGTTAAAAACAATGTAAAATATTAGTAGAGTACATTAGAATGTTCGATATATTCTAAATAATTGTTAATTAATACAAACAAAAAATATATATTATAATTTAAAAACACGGAATATAAGTTCGATGTACTTTTCTCTTCAAAAGCTTCCGTTAGACTGATTCCGTTGTCCTCTATGAAAGTTCTTTTATTAAATGTTGTTTATATGACTTTCCGAAGGCTACAAATACATTACAAAAATAATATTCGTAATAAATAGAATTTCCTTATTCGGAAAGTCATATAAATAACATTTAATAAAAGAACTTTCACAGAGGATAACGTGCCAGTTTGAAGGTGAATTTCGAAGAGGACGGTGCTCCGAACATATACCCAGTGCTTCTAAATTGCAATACACATTTTTTTCGATTAATTATCAATCTTTATTATATATATCGAATACTCTAATGTATTCTATTAATATTTTGAATTGTTTTAACGTTTTTGATCAGTGTTTACTTCGAGTTAAAAATTTTCATCTAATAATAGATATCAGATAGAAATTGTTTAATATTCGAGGTATATTAATAGATGTGTAATGTTTCAACGAACGTTTGTATTATTTTTATTTTAATCGATATTAAAATAATTCTGATATTAGAAAATATTTAAATAACAGTTAAAAATAATCAATTGTGGCGTGAAAACACCGGGTATTCTTTTTGTTTTTACAGTTATACTAACGATTTTAAAATACGGGCATTTTTTATACATTATTTTCGTATTTATTTAATTCACTTGTTATAAATAAACTCATAAGTTAAACTCATTAATAATATGTAATTAATGTATATAATAATGTATTTATTTTTAAATTTTTTTCATTTTAAACAGACTATATCATCAATAGTTTTCAAGCAAAAATTTAGTAAGCGTTTTTAAGTGACACTTACCGTATATAGATTTCGTGTATATTATATATGTGCATAGAATTTGAGAAGGTGATCATTTCAGGAACTTTATCGTTTTTTAATACGAATCGAAATGATCTAATTTCATAATTGATAATTCGTTGAGTTATATGCAACGCGCAATGAAAATTATCGATAGCTCTTAATTAATTACAAACATATATTTCAACAAAATTATTCTCTCTTTTTCGTTGATCCTCTCTAATAATTCTAATAATCACTATATATTGCTTTTTTTCTAGGCAGTATCACAATGAATCAGCGAAATTGAATTATCTAATAAAATTTGAATAAGATTTGATTTCGTCGAGTGTAGCACATCTATCTGGCAACAAATCTAACAATGTTTTACATCGAACGACGTAATAAACAATTACGAGGATCATCCCCTTCGTTAATTAACAAATTTGTACTTATATTAAATTAATTACAGATCTTATGATTACAACGTATAGATTCATAAAAATATTTGCAATTCTCGGAAATGCCTTTGTTTCTATCTAATCATTGCAATTAAACTTTTTTCAAATTGTTAATTGTAACGTCTTTCATTTTAAATATTTCAATGCATAATAACGATATAAATACATATGTACCAAGCTTCAACGTTATCGCGTATAATAACTTATTATCAAATGACGTAGATATTTCATTGCAAGATAGTCCAATAGTAGATAAAAATGAAACTAGACAGATATTTCGATAGTAACAGCGAAATCAATTGGAATAATACAATTATTTTAAAAATTTTTTCATTTGTTTCGTCTGATGTTGCATACTGTATTGAGCATTTTCGGCTTTCGTTATCAAAGATTCTAATTTATTCAAATGCGAGCCCATCTTTTCATTGATGTCAATTCTTTTAGACATAGCAATGTTGTCGCTACTTTCCTCGGAAATTATTGGATTTTTCGAATTCTCCGATAAATCGACCGTCATGCTTTCTTCTTCCGCTGGTATCGTTACTTGTCCTTCTTTTCCTTTATCATGTTCCAATGATTTATGATTCGGTGTACCACTACGTGATCCTACCTTCACTTTCAGCAACGTACTCAGACTGCCGCAAACGTTCTGAACAAATATTTTCTTATTAAACAATATCATTTTACAAAATTACAAGGATAGAATATTTCATCTATCAAATGATTACCTTAAATCTGTTGATTTTTTTTTGAGTTACATTGAGGATGGTATTCAATTCGTCCAATCCACCGCTAACTCTTTGCGCACTTTCGTTCGAACTGTCCAAATTCTATAATACAAAACGACAATCGTATATCATACATTATTAATTTTTTGGTCAAGTTTTTCTTTTCTTTTTTTTTTCTTTCTCTTTTTCTTTTACCAAAATCGTAAAAAAATATTACTCAAAGTTGATAAGAACATTTTTGTGCTCGTGCGGGAATTTATTAGCAGCTATGAGCTAAGAACGAAAATAGGTAAAGTAAATTGTTAGAAAAAGTAAAACAAAGTTTACCTGAAGGATCACGTCATCCTCGTCCCCGGGTTCAGCACTATTAGCCTCCTGTGCTTTTTGATTTTCAGTCCATTCGTCGAAATTTGGAATAGGCAAACCGAGTAATTCTGCTCTCTCGCAAGCATAATTGTATGCTTCAGACATTATACAGGATCAATTACGTAGCTACTTTAGGAATCTCTAACTACGAACATGTACCTTTGATGAATCAATCAATTAATTACACAATTATTGTCGATCAAACGTTTAGGCTCGATTACGATGGTATTTTATATTAATTCCAATCAAAAATTTTTAAACGTTGATCCTCAACAAACGTGTTCCGTTGAGATATTAATGATTTATTTTCTTATGTTTATATTTCTAAGACGAAATTATCTTCAAGTGATTAACCCTCAACATATGTACGAGTACATGGAACTGTCAAATATTTTTAATTTATCTCGAATAAAATGATACGAGTTAGATTTCGGATATAGGGTTAAAAATCACCGTCACGTTGCTGGAAGACTTGCCCAACTCGGGAATCCATATTGGGATGAATTGTGCGCAAACTCGAATAGAACTACCGATAAAAAGGGCTATGGCATTGTTTAAAGTCTCTGCCTTATCAAATTCAATTCGATTTTTAAGCTTTTATACCAGCGAATAAGCTTTTCAAATCTGTTCGTAACTCATTTCATTGAGAAATTAGAATATCTTTAGAGAAATGATTAAACAAAACTAAAATATACGGATCGAACATGAAATTTACTTCGAACGAGATTCGAAATTATTTACCCTCGAATTTAGGATGTTGTTTAAAAAAAAATATAGGAAACGAGTTAGATCATCCATGAAATTATTACGTCAAAGAGAAATCTAATCGAAATGAAATATAAAAAGGTCTAGGGTCGATATAATTGATGCACGATGTTGAGCAATTTGCATTTATCAAGATTTTGTAGAAGCCCGCGGTGATAATACGATGAATGATATTTCGAAGCAAAAATTCGAGCTAACGAATGAATAAGGGAAAATATAAAAATAACTCGGTCGTACGATCTACACAAAGTCGTACTCGTGGCATGGAAACACGAATATTTCGCGTCAGTGGTTTTCAAACTTTTTTTCGAGATAAGGTTTGCCGTTTTACAATGAAAAAATAAAAAAAGAAAAAAAAATATTCATCAAATTTTATGCCAGTAAAAATACGCATTTTTACGATTATACTTTTACCATACGATTGTATATGAAATAAATTATAAATGAAAGCAAAAGAAAAAGATATTTGTATAAAGAATCACAACTTTTTTACATGTTTAATTTATTATTAGCATAATACAAAAAAAAGAATAATATTTAAATAAAATAACATTTTACTCATTATGATATTTTAGTTTGTAATTGTTTTATGATCTATAACAATGACCATTGGTATTGAGAATGATCGTCGAATGATTTGAAAACCCCTGCATTATGTGATTTACTATTCTGTGTGTAGATAAAAACAAGAACTTAATGAACAATTTAATGAACGAAATACACGTGCTTCTAGTCATATATCTTGTCCATGAACTTGCATACGCAGCAATCGAAGAATCATTATGTCTGGACATGTGGATATATATATATAGGTGTATAAATTAACATAACTAATAATTGTTACAGAAATATATGCGCACGTCAGCTTAGAAGACAAATGTAAGAAGTGTGCAAGGAGAGCCGTTTAGAAGCCTTTTCTTTTTTCCTTCTTGATATTATTGCATCGTATTAAATTTCCAACGTCGGCGAAATATTGGCCGACTTATTTATCCTCGGTCATTCTCGACAACATTTGTCTCGCGAAGAGGTCTTTAACGACTGTATATTTGATTCATTAGTGATAATACGTAACGTATCGTAATATCCATGCAAATTTTTCGCAAGAAACGAACACGAGAACATTTTTTCCCCGTATCTCGTCTGACTGATCAGTCTGGATTCCTCGTTGATGCAGAGCTAAAATGTTAACATTTCTTTTTTTTCTGACTTTGGTAAAAAAAACCAAGACAATAAGAATAACATTTGCATCCTATTTTGTCGCTTCGAGATATTTCTCATTCGCATCTAGCTACGATCGCGACAACCTTGATAACGCAGACATTTTTTTTTTAAAACATAAACAAATTCTAATAAAAACAACAACCGATATAAACTGTTAAGAATAACACGTGTATATATTTTCAAATATTTCATCTGACATTTTAAAATAATACTTCGATAAAGCGCATATAATTCCAATAACAAAAATATACATTTATTAGGTAAAATGACTCGACGTCATACTTAAAAGATAAATGCACTTTATATCATTAAATCTTTACGATTTAAGTACACTAACTCATAGATCTATCATACACTATCATCATACACTAACTCATGATTCATAATCGTATGTGCGATAAAGCGCGCTTGAAAGTCGCGCGCACGGATTTTCGGGCGTTCGGAAATCTTCGTACAGAGCGACCAATCACCGAGTGACCTTTTATTTCCTTCGGCTAGATTCGTGGATAGAACGCGGTCAGGACTTCCCCTTCTCGTTGTTAACGACGCGAGTGGTCGTGAAAGCCGAACGACGCTGGTCGGATGTGTCGTGTTTCAGTTCGGTCAGCGACGTACTGCACGAAGCAGCTTGGGAGCGTCTCTTCTGTGCTTTCTTCCATTCGCTTTCACTATCATCCTTCTCTCTTACACTTTCGTATCTCGTGCTGCAGTGTATTATATATAAATATATATATATATATATATACTTATATCCACGCTGTTACAGGCGGCCGAGCACGACAGACTTTGTGTCTCGCATGTGTGTTTGTATGTATATATACGCGTATAGGTGATTTGCTTTTTCTTACACATTCACATATACATACCACACATACACTGAATGTACCATTCTCTCGGAGAGTACATCGCGTTTTCTCTTCAACAAGAAATCCTAATTTTTTTCGAGTATACCGATTAATATGTGCAGTTTTTAGTGCTAAATGATTAGAGAAAAAAGAAGACAAAGATAAAAGAGAAAAAAAAGGAAAGTAGAAGAGATATGGAAGTTTATTGAGGTTCCTTCTTCACAAACGCACGCCGTTTTGACAGCAACAGACACAGAAGCAGAAACAGGGCAACGGCCCAGACGGTTTCCTAGCGTCTCTTCACTTGGATTCTCTTCTTCCCCCTTTCTCATTCTGTCGGTCGAAGCTCCCTCATCGTTTCTTCTGTCTCTGTTTTTCTTACCAAACATTTACGAGCAAGAGAAAAGACCAAAAGCACGCCTCCTCTAACACAACCACCGCCACTACCACCACCACCACCAGCAAAAGCAACATTTTTCTCAAGATTTGAACAGGAATTCATATTTTCCAACGCATTGGTGAGTTTTTATTAGTTTTTCTTTTTTCCATTTTTTCTATCCTTTTCTTTTTATCGATTTAATTTTTTTATTTTGCAAATTTCAAAAAAGGAAGAAAAAAAATACGTAAAGAATAGTCGCGAGAATTTTGATTTCGCAATCGAAGAATTCATATTTTGCATTATACCCTCTTTCCTTTTTCTTTTTTTTAATTTCTTCACACCGACGATTATCTCATCGGCCAATCAGATGCATTCTAAGAATTTTAGTAGGCGGAAATTAAATGGTCGCGAAGGTGGGAGAGATTAACATGAATCAAATTAATGTAATCAATTACGTTCTTTAAATTTTATTTATTAAACTTAAATAGATCTTCGATGAAAAAAAGAAATAAAGGGGCAATCGTTCTAAAGTCACGAAAATGTCAGTTCTTTCGTTAAAAAATCAAAATCTGATATATTTTATCTTTGCTCTTTTTACATCATAATTTTGTTAAGGTTAAACATCTCTTTTTGAATCGGAGGTTTATTTCATCCGACCAATCAGCAGATTAATTCTCAGAATTTGAATCGGCGGAGATAAAATGGTGGTCAAGATGAAAGAATCTTTAATAAATAATATCAATTTAAATCAATTATATTTTTCAGAATATATATTTACTCATTCTAGGAATTTTTCAAAGAATAAGAAAACTAAGACAAGAATAGTCGTTTTAAAATCACCAAAATGTCAGTTCTCTCATAAAAAAGAATCGAAACTTGATATTTTATCTCTTTTCTTTTCTCTCTTTTTTTCTTTCTTTTTTTTACGTCATCATTTTTTTTTAAAGTTTAGTTAATCTCTTCCCACCGACGAACTATCTCGTCGGCCAATCAGATGCATTTTAAGTATTTTAGTAGGCGGAAATAAAATGGTTGTTAATATGAGAGAAAGTTTAAGATAAATAAAATTAATCTAATCAATTATATTCTTTTATGATGAGAGATATTTATTGAACTTAGGAGTCCTCGTAGATTTTTTGGTCTTTTTTCTTTCGTTTTTTTTTCTTTTTCTTTTTCTTTTTCTTTTTCTTTTTCTTTTTCAAGCTCAAGCATTAAATCCGAAGTATTTCTCGAAGCGTGGCCGTATCGTAACGGCATGGAAAAATCCACGCAATCCCCGTTATTCTGTTTCCTCGTCCGTGATCGGGTTTATATGTTTGTGTGTGTGTGTCTCTCTCTCGTGTGAGAACATAAGAAAGATTATGGTTGTATTAGCTTACCAACGTTCATTCGAAAGAAGGAATTGCATTATAATATAAACGACTATGGTTACTACTCTACATTTTTGAATAAAACATACGTTCATATATACTATGTGTTGGCTTTGTTTTTTTTTTCGTACAGAAACATAACAGATCAGCTGATGCAATGGTAATTGTAAGAAAGATTGTAATTCGATCATTATCTTCCCCGTCCTCCTCCTCCTCTTCCTCCTCCACCTCCCCTCACCTCCTATACTTTTCTTTTATTTCTCTAATCGATTTATCGCGAGTACAATTTGCGATCGAGGTCGGGTCGAAATTCCTTAGCCGTTTACTTCCGCTTTGAAGAAAGTTTTATCTCTAGCTGTAAATAATAAAAGCAAATACGAAAATTCATTTGGAATTGATATATGTTAATGATTTTATAATCTATAGAAATGAATTGTAATTTTTTTGAATTTATCGAAACATTTTACTCTTGAAATCATTATATTTTATTATATTGACAATGAGTTGTGTTCATTTAATAGTTAAATCGATTAATTTTATTTTATCAAAGCATAGATATAAAATTGATCGAAGTTACATGCATTGTCGAATCGTTCATTATTCAACTATCATAATAATTTTTCTTATTTATCGGTGTTAAAAGCTTAATTTTTTTTTTTTTTGAAACTGAAAAGAACAGCGTAAGTGTCTTGGCAAATTTCTTTTTTCATACACGTAATTGCGTGGGTGCGTATAATAATAATAGAAGAGAGAGAAAGAAAGAAAAAAGAAAGATAACGAATTATTTATTATTTCTTTCTAAAGATTTAAAACACAGGGCTCTTTCTTATTTCGTCGAACACTCATACGTATATCTATAATACTAACATACTATAATATACATGCATACGTAAATTGAATTTCCGTTTCGATCAGTATATAAGATGATTCAGTATAAAATATTTAAAAAATTCACGAAGAATATAAATACGGTAGATATTCGTAAATGTAGATAATAATGTACTCTACCCAAAATTTACTATAATTTACTGAATGTGTATTATAATCATTTAACTATATAATTACTTTTTGTTCAATGCATAATAATAATTATTAAATGCATGTATATTGGAAAAATTTACAATAACATCAAACGTGTATTATGTTTTTAAAAATGATTTTAATTAATTTTATTAGTTATAAATTTAATATAATCTTAAATGTATTCTAATAATTTTTTTGTTTTTTTTTTTATTAAATACTTACTCGTCAATAAAAATGCATCGTAGTCGAAAAAATAAGTTTCGTTTGCATCTTTTTGGAAATCAACGTGAAAAAAATGCTATTCGATGTACTCATTGTTTCGAATTAACATAAAAAAGTATATTAGAAATCATAATTACTCGTTCATTCGGTTCATTTTTTTTCTTCTACGTCGATATGAATATGGATGATGTATCATTCAATTATATACGTATTTATATGCTCATAAAAAAAAAGAGAAAAATGTTTTATTTCCTTCATTAAAGCAGTTTTTATTATAAACTTTCCATTTCAAGAATTCCAATTGATATTCGATATAATATGAAAGAAGGAAATCGTTATTTTGATTGATCGATTATGCGAGATAGAAATAAATATCACTATAACGATGTATCTTACGATCGTTCATTGAACTATCTTATCTTTTTATACTTCAACGATTTCTTATTGATTATTTAACGTTGGAATTATCAAAATTAATCATTTTGATTATTTTAAATAGAATTTTCTCATTTTTATATATATAATAATTAATTAAAATATTAATAAAATATATTTATTATAATTTTATTTTATAATAAAATTATTATATTAATTATTATATATATGTATATATTAATATTATAATTAATATATATATAAATATCTGATGCGTTTATTATTTTTAAAAAATATTTTTTTTGGGGCAATATTTTATTTATTGCAAATAGATATTGAATATACATAAATGTAAAATGAAATAAAAAAAAAATCCACTCAATCTATTGTATCTATAATCAATCGTAACGATTGGGCTTCTAGTAGAAATCAGGTATACGATAATAATTATCGATAGTTCAAGTGATAATTGGATAGAAACATTCCTACGATTTCGTTTTGGAAATAGATTTTACGTTTGCTAGTCGATTGTGAAACGGATGTAGGATATTTTTTTTTCTTTTTTTTTTTTCTCTTCAAAAATAATAATCATAATCCTCGGCAACTAAGAAGCATGTTTTTGATTAGATTGTTTGCGCGAACGAAGCAAATATTTCTTTTCGTACATGAGTGATGATTGTTTGCTTTAGTTAACAATAAGTTTCACTGTCTTTCCTTTGAACGTTTCGCGTGATCCTGAATAAATAAAAAAAAAAAGAAAAGAAAGAAAAAAAAGTATCGTACTACTGCCGCCATAATTTCTTTTCTCGTCTGGTAAGAAATAGAAATTTTGCGCGAGGTCATTCGATTTTTTTCACTATATCGAGATAATATGATTTTGCACTTTGTTGTCGTGATTTTTTAACTAATGAAGATGATAAGAATCCGAGAAAGGGTCAACAGTGATTCTCAATTTGCCTTAACCCATACAATTTATTTTCTTTCTTTTTTTCTTCTTTTTTTTTAATCATTCTTACAATTAGTCTCCTACCATTATTAGATTTGATCTATTCATTTTCAATATCATCGATTAGAATATGGAAAGATTAGAAATGGAAAGAATATTAGAGAATGGAAATTTTTCTCTTTGGGGAAACCCCATTAGAAGAAAAACACCTATTCCTTGTTATTTTCCAGATTATGTGTTATTGCTACATCCGAGGATGATTAATAAATAAAGAATGATTTTCTTCCTTTTCTTTTTTTTTTTGAAAGAGCAATAACAGTTTTTTCTTTTTATTTTCATCATTCGTTGATAACGAATCGAAAGTCGTATCAAGTTTCATATGGTCTTGTGTAATGAGCTATAATGACTATCCTATCTTATTATATGTATTTAATTTTGTACATACGATTATTTCTCGTCAATATATTTATGTATCACAGTAGTTCATTTATATTTAAACACGTTTTATATCACGTGTTATAATACATATATAATTTAAATATATTATATGTGTGTGTGTGTGTGTGTAATATTGTTGATTAATCGTTTAAATTTGATTTATTACACACCTGTGACGTACGTAAACTATAAAACAAATAATTTATCTATTTATATTAATGTCAATATTTAATTAATAATTTATTGTGATAATTCGATGTAACGTTTATGTGAAATATATATTTTTGTTGTTGGCTTATTTAATATACTTTATGTATAATTTGAAAGTTTATACAGTACAATCTAATTTTCTTCAAAGATCAATTAAAAGTTTCTTTGCGGTGTTGGAAAGTGGGTTGAAAAGTTTTGAGTATTAACAAAAAAAAAAACAATCTTGACCATTTAGTTTTGTTAGGCTCAACACTTTTCAACCCACTCGTGTATATAAATTAATATTTGCTATTTATGGGGTTTAAAACAATTCAATTGGTAGCACGTAATAATATGTTGAACGTATTTTATGGGATAACGTATTAATGATAAATAAAATTGCATAGATATATTTATGTATATCAGATTAGTTTATGTTCGAAATAGTAATTATCGTGATCAATGTATATTATCATGCTAAATATATATATATATATATTTTTTTTTTACTTGGGTTTTGTAATTAACGAATAAAGTGTTAACCACGGTGTAACTCGTGCTTTTCATTTGATTCTTTATGCTAGTAGAATCTAGTAGAATTTGCTCGTTAATTGAAAGAGTGTATATACGTGCTAAATATATTATTAAATGCAAATAATTCGTCGTTCTTGGTATGCTCGAGAAATGGCTGTGAAAATTTTGTTCTTCTTTTTTTTTTTTTTTTCAAAACAATCCTTTCGAATTTCACACTTTTATAAATTTTTGTTGTTAATCGACAAACGAAAAGATTTGTTTTCCATAAAAAAAAGAATGTATTTAATTTTCTTATCAATTTATAAAAATGAAATCTGGTTGTTGTACTTGATTGCTTTCCTTTAATCGATTAATTGTAATACAAATATTATTACGAATTTTCGTTTATTTGTCACCTTTCTTCTTCACTTCTCGTTTTATCTAAATCGATCATCGATATCTTGAGGGATTTTTGAAAATTACTTCGACTCTTATCAATGATACGTCCAACATGTAAACAATCGTCAAACTAAATAACATATTTTTGAATTCTTTTTGTTTGCTCAACTTCAATTATTGCACATCGAAAAAATTATTACACAATCATTTGGCATGTGTTCGATAAGAAATATATTATTATGAAAAAAATAAATATTCGCGTGTCGTCACATTTGTAGATAACAAATTACTAATAAAAAAAACAACAGAAATTATCGAATAAATCAAATGGAAACTACGAACAACGTGTAAATAAACACAGTTAAAGTAAATTTCATTTTTGGCCCCATAGGAGCTGACTGACAAATCTTAACATGGGGGAAAAAAAATAATATTTAATTCGTTCGTATTTTTAAATAAAATTACAAGTGTTTTTTTTAGTCGAAGTTCAACTCTTGTGTATGATTTAAAAAAACACACACACAAAAATAAAAAAAAGACGTTTTAGATTATTTATTAATTGTCATTTCGCACATTGTCCGGTTATAGGTCCCAGGCAATGTGCTTAATTTTTATTTTACACATTTTCGCAATTTTTCAATCTCATCGTATATGATTTAATTTATTAAATATATAATATAATAAAAATATTATAAATATGATATATATATCAACTTCCTGGTTCAAATTTCGATTGGACGTTAACGGTGTTCAACATGATTCGTCATCTAAAATGAGGCTTGATTAAATCATATTCGAGACTTGATTCATTCTTTTTATCTCTTGCATTTCGTCGAAATGAAATTTGAAACGAAATAATCATATTTTCTTTTTCTTCTTCTTCTTTTTTTTTTTTTTTTTTTCTTATACAAGATTTCTTTTTATCCATTTTTAAACCAACTTACAAACACGTCACAAGATCTAATTTCTAAACGTTCGAAGGTTGCATTTACAACGAGAATTCATTGCCAATGGCAACGAAGCAACGAGGACATTCTTATCTAGCAAAAATTATTCAGACGACTAATCTAATTGCTTTAGAAATTTCTTCTTATTTTCTTTTCTTTTTTCTTTTTCTTTTTTTTTTTCCTTTAATGTTTTCCCATCATGTAATGAACGTTTCGTTCTTTCGTATCATCTTCTTCTTCTTTGATCGCGGTTGTGTTCGTTTATTTTTTAATTTTTTAATCGATCGTTCAATCATTTAATGAATCGTTTATTGAAAATATTGAAAGATCAAATCTGCGACAGATATTTTTATTTAATAAATTGATTATCACGAGTGATAATAATTATCGAAAAAACAGTGAGAATGTATATTATAAAATAATTTAAAAAAATTATAATTTTTATTTGCTTACGATCATATTCTTTCTTTATATTAAATATGATTAATAATTTTTACTTGAAAAATTTACTTTTAATGTTAATATAAATTGTACGTCGTAGAACAGTCGTCGTTAATGTTTCTTTTTTTATCAAAATTCTATTTCACGTTTCATTTTTGTTATATTAGAAACAAAGAAATTGGATATAAAAGGGTGACAGAGTGTTAGGTCTTCAAAATCAACAACTAAAAACCTATTGTTAAATTCTATATATGCCGTATCTACATACATGCCCGTATTTGTCGCATGTCCCGCAATCGAATGACGGTATATAAAAATAATTATTTTTACGTGTCCTGAAAACAATATCTTTAATTATGTACTCAACACCATCGTGGTATCAATTGACTATACAACAACGTACAAGTAACAATTAATCATTATTTTGATCCATTAAGTGGGTAGGTTGAAAAAACAATTTTTTAAGCTTCAACAAGAAATAACTTATTTTTTTTTCTTTTTTTTCTTTTTTGTAAATAAAATTAATTACTT
Source organism: Polistes fuscatus (assembly GCF_010416935.1). Lineage (NCBI taxonomy): Eukaryota > Metazoa > Arthropoda > Insecta > Hymenoptera > Vespidae > Polistes > Polistes fuscatus. The sequence goes on from NW_025113118.1 coordinate 3,411,195, forward strand.
CTAAGTTGGACGCTAAAAACTTTTCGATCGACACTCATGTATTTGAGAAAAAAAAATTCATTAACAGTATATTTATTAAATTTTTCCTTCGAACATTTATCATTATTCCGATAATATTTGATTTCCGTCGAGAATATACTTAAGTTGAAAAACAAAAAATTGAGCTAAATTTAAATATATATATGAGTTTATAAATCCCCATGCTTTATAACTTTCCCCGGATATATTCATGAGATCATAGTGTTTGTAAAGTCGATTACTTTCGCTGAACGCATATACATGCACCTGCAATTATGATAATGGTGTAACTTAACAAAAAAAAAATATTACAAAATTTATATTATTAATATTATTATGTTATATTATTGATATTATTGATATTATATAAACAACAATAAAAATGAATAAATTTTTCTTAAATTTTTCCATTTTCGTTAATCAGTTGTCGTAATTTTTGGAAAGAAAAAAGAAATTCATGGGGCGTCTATAGTACTCGAAAATAGGATTAAATATTTCTCGATATAACGTCAAACCCAAAGAGCTATGACGTCAATAACACTAAATTATGTATAAAATTCTTATAATTAATATTTTCTCTAAGATAACGTTTTCTGTTTCTTTTTCTTTTTTTTTTATTTCTTGTTATATTCTCAACAAAATATATTTTTCATTTTCCTTCAACAACGTCTCGATGGGATTTCGGAATTTTTGAAATCTCGAATATGAGAATTAAAATGAATTCGATTAAATCGTGCCTCGTTTGGTAAACACGAAAATGACATCATCTCATTCGCGTTTCATCGATTAAATTCCAGTTTTAATATTTAATCTGAAATCTATTATTACGAATAATTTGTGCAAAATAATTTACCATCGTGATTCGTCATTAGAAATATTATTATTATTTTTATTATTATGATTATAATTATTATAATTATTATAATTATTATAATTATTATTATTATTATTATTATCGTTAATGTTGATCGATCCTGACATGCACGCAAAAGGGAAACATTCGATCCAACGTGCGTAACGATCGAACGTGATCTTTTTCAATAAGGAAATGTAAAACGCGTTTCGTGACGTGTCACAAACAACAGTTCGTACTAGTAATATTAAGAGAAAAGTTCCATGAAATAGTACCTCATTTCCTTTCCTTTCCTTTTCCTTTTCTTTTCTTTTTTTTCCTTATTTTTTTTCTTTTTTTCCTTACACCTACATCTTGTTTTGTACGATTAATCGATTCCCAGAAAATGTCGTGCATAAATTGAAATTGTGAAATTCGAATTTGTTGAAAAAGAAAAAAAATAAAAATGATAGGTTTGAGGTTTGAAAAGTTCTGAGCCAGTAACAAACAAATCAACACTTTTTTGATTATTAAAAAATATACAATTTGTTTCTACGTTAGGTGTTGTGCAAAATAAACAAAAATACTTTTCACATACGCATTCTGTTTGCTAGTATGTGATAAATTTGGATTAAAACTATATGAAACTACGGTGTTAATTATTTTCTTTTTTTTTTTTTTTGTAATAATAATTAATTTTATATTCGATTGTGAACAATTGATTTTAAAAAGTATCGTATTTGTTAATGGCGTTTTATTTTCTCGTCTTGGCAAATTTGAAAATACGCCGGGGGGTACTACGTATGATCCTCTTTTTCAACTTTCTTCTCGACCGTATATAATAATGCACATTCATTAACAAGAAAAAAAAAAGTTAAAAGAAAAAGAGAAGGAGAAGAAGAAGGAAAGATAATCTCGAATATTACGTAAGATAATGTTCAACGGAATAATTCACGTGATTTAGGTATGTACATAACTTCACTATTTCGTAATAGTGTTATCCACAACGATGACTATCAGAATGGTCGTTGTCTATTTATTAGCACAATTACAATTTTTCACCTTTCAATTGTAATATTTGGAAATCTATTATTTTCTAATGATATATTATTAGATAATTTTTTTGTAAATTTTATTAACACTTTTAATATCCTTTTCTTTTTTTCTTTACAATCCACACAAAATTTATATATTTTAATTATTCTTATTATTAAACAGAAGAACAAGAAGAAGAAGAAAAAAAGAAGAAACAAATGCTATCGATCGTGCGTTAAAATGGTCGTGTTCGTTGCTTGACACGAGGTCGTTAACGTTCAACACACAAAGCGAAAAATTTATCCTCAACGAGAAAATATTTCTTGCTTTTTGATCTTTAGACTTTGCCTACTTTTGACACGTGGAACCTGTCTTTTTAATCATCGTAAAATAGCATACAGTATACATAAATCGTATAATCAAAACAATCCAATCATCTAATGAGTGACCTGGTTAAAATTATTCCTGGTTTTTCTCTTTTTTTTTCTTTACTTTTTTTTGTTATTGTAAATATATTCTTCCTTACATCACCTTCTTCTTTTTTTATTTTTGTTTTTCTCTTCTTTTTTCTTTTTAATTGCTATTCCCATTGCATTATATATATTCCTTTTAATTTGATTTATTTTAAATACGAATTGAGATCATTCTATCGGTGGAAATTCGTTTTACTAATGATTGACCAGGTTAAAATTATTTCTTTTTTTTTGTTATAAATATAATTTACCTTGCATCTTTTTTTTTTAAATTGTTATTCGTATTACATTTTATATATTCCTTTTAATTTGAATTATTTTAAATATGAATTGAGATCATTCTATCGGTGGAAATTCGTTCTACGAATGATTGACCTGTTAAAATTATTTCTCTTTTTTTTTCTTTCTTTTTATTATTATTATAAATATAATTTTTCTTATCAACAACTTGTTTTTATTTTCTTTTTTTAAATTGCTATTCTCCTTGTATTTTTATTACCCTCTCTCTATCCTTCTCTTTATTTTCCTCGTTTCATTTTTATTACATTGATTTATTTTTAATTCAAATTGTGAGATCAATCTCTATAGGGTGTACGTTCTTAATTAGATCGAACGAGATGTAATGGTTGGGATATTCGTTCGGAGAGAGAAGCCGCGAAACTCTCGACGGTCCACAAATTCAAGGATTCGTGCCAGGGTCTGCTTCGAGTAGTATAATATGATGGTTTAAAAGCACGCAAACGGCTTTATCGACGTGATTTATCGTTTCCATCACGGGGGGAAAAAAAGATTGAAAATCTTCGCAACAAGATTTCGAGAGTGGATCGAACTCCATAAATTTTTCTCTTTCTTTCTCTCTCTCTCTCTCTCTCGTATAGCAATCATTTTCTTTTTGTTTATTAATCTCTTTATTTAATCGCAAATATTTTAGAGATTTTTAAAGATCGTTTTCGTAATATAGTAAAGAATGAAATATGTTAATAGCTTGTATTTTTATTCTTATAAAAACGATTTAATATATTTATAATATATATATATATATATATATATATATATATCGGTGGTGATATATTTAATATCATGCTATCGTAGATTATCGTCTAATGAAATCGAAAGATTATGTTAGTTGGATGATAAATCATTCATCGAGATAGATTGGGATCGATCTAGCGTAATTTCCAAAGTCATTTTTCAATTATCCGCGAGTGATCTCATCGTTTATTAATAAAATACCTTAATCGCAAAATGATCTTTTCAAATTTTAAGGGGCGAACGAAAATAGTAATATCTTACGCAACGATAATAATATATTAACGTTATTGATGATTTTACGATTCGAACGCCGTTTATTTTATTTTTTTACTTTATTTAATTTCTTTGATGTGTCGCGGGGAGGGGAAAGAGGGGATTTTCTTTCGAAAATTCAAGTAGAAAAATACTATTTTTCGATAATTTCCCTCTCAAAGATATCGTTCGATATCTTGTAGGAATCCTCGAAAGTTAGATTTTATCTACTTGTAGAAACGTATTTTCGACATAATATTACACGCATATCTACTTTGTTCTTTTTTTTTTTTTTTTTTTTTTTAAAGAGATCACACTTATCGTCCACTCGAACCTTTTTTTTTTCTCTATTGGAATTAGAAGCAAACACTTAAGAAGATAATTGTGCACGATCGGAATTCTTTAAAAAGTAGCCCACGATAAATACCGCGATGTATTTTTTACGTGACGATGATTATTACGTGACGATCTTTTTTTTTCTTTTTAATTCTTCTTTCTTCGTTACGTTTTAATTTAACTAAAACGATCACGTCGATGAAAATATCTTTCTCGAGGTTAAAAAAACAAAAAAGTGAATTTTGTTTCGTGATACAGTTTGACCAATGGACGCCATTTTGACGTACGGATTTGAAATGGAGAAAATGGCGGACGCGAGTCGTCGTTTTTGTTGTTGTTTTTTTTTTCTGGTCATTTTTTTAAAATTGTGATATTATATAAAATTTAAATAATAATATATAATGATAATAATAATAATTTATATTTTATAATAAAATATTATAAAATAAAATATATCAAAATATAAATATATATTCAAAATGTAGTAAGGTCACGGTGTTTTAACATTTACCATATCTTTCTCATTTTATTTCTCAAGGTCTTTCAAAGGCAGGAAGTGAAATCAACAGCCAACGAATTGGCGACGACGACGACGACGACGACAACTTTGAAGTTACGAACGAGGAATCAACAGGAAGATGTCTCGTGTTCATCACTGTTTACTCTGGATCGTTAATGCTTATCATAAAGCCTAATTCTTTCGCACACACGGTGAGTAATGTAACAACGACAAATTCTTTTATCAATTTTATTTAATCCAACAATGGTTTCCAAAAGGTATTCCAAACGAGCGTGATATATAATAATCCAAAATCTTCGCGTTATTTCGATATAATAATTTTTTATCAAACATTTTTTTCACATTTTTTCTCGTTTCATTCTTTTTCTGTTTTTTTTTTTTCGTCTTTATTCGACAAATGAATCATAATTTGAAATAAAACGTCCACGAAAACGCTTCGTTCATCGATTTCTCTCTTTTTATCGTAATCAAATATTTTACGGGAATAATAATTTCTTTCATTATTATTATTTTTTTTTTCTTATAATCTTTTCTTGTGTTTCTGTAATTAATTTGGGGGATAGAACGAACAATATGATTTTTTTTTATTCTGTAATAAAACATCGATCGTAATAATTGTTAGATTCATGTATTCTTCGAAAGACATCAACGCGATTCTTTAAATTAATATAAAAATTCAATAGATAGATAGATAGATAGATAGATAGATAGATAGATAAATAAATAGATCATCGTGTATACCGGAAGAGATAAAAGCAAAGTAAAGAAAAGAAAAAAGAAAAAAGGGTATTTGTAATTTCGTGCGCGCACGGAAGCCCGCATGAAAAGAAGCCGATACGATTTGAAAGTTTTCTGTTCACGTGTTGTTATACTAGATAAAGAAATGAGGAAGGAAAGTAAAGTAAAATACTTATTGATTCTTCCTAGGTAAGGAAAGAAAAACAAAAAAACAAAAAATTAATACCAATAAAAATTCTTCCTTGCGTAAAACAAATCAATCTATATCGATTTTCAATAATTATTATATCGAATGATTGAAAAAAAGAAAAAAAAAACTCGTTGCTAATCATTGTCTCGCAAAATTAGAAAGGAAAAAAACAACGTTTGGTATTTATTTCCATATTTTATTTATCGAAATTTTATTCATTTATTTTGCCGAAAAATTGTGGGAGGGGGGAGTGGTGTTAGAAAGGAAGAAAAATAAAACAATAAACCGTACGTATATTTATCCTTTATATCTCTTGACGAAATAATTTTTTTTACAAATATTGATTCTTTTTTCTTTTTCCAAAAATTCTTGAAATGCCATAAATTTTCGGTTCATCTCTCTCTCGACCATCCTCCTCTTGGCAACCGGTTAATAAACTATGCAAATTTGATTATCCTTTTTCCGTTTACTAAGAATAACGATTCTAAGGATTTAACCATTCAGCAGAACTATCATCCCCCTCCGATAAGTTTAAACAATTCGAATAAAATGAAATACTATCGGAAACGAATGGGGCGGGGGGAGGATGGGGGTATGGGGAAATATATCTCTCGAAAATCAAAACCCTTGTCTCCGGTTATGGTTAGTGCATTGGCCTTGACACGTGCGTCATCTTTTTTACAAAGAGACTTCAACGCCCAACATTTCATACACATCTGCTTTAAATTTGTCCGTTTGACGTTATTCTTACGTCTTACTTACTATACACACGCGTGTGTAGTTGTAAAAGAACAACAATATAGATACGTATATGTGTATAAGTAAGTCGATATGTAAAGATAGAATATTCTTATATATATATGTGTGTGTGTATATATGTGTGTATATATGTATGTATGTATTTACATTACGCATATACGTATGGTTTGCTTGAGCACACTTGATTAGCGAGCTTGGTTCGATATTTTTAGAATAGCCGTTTTGTTCGTAACGCTATGCGAATCGTGCCTAACTCTTTCGCTAACATTTATCGATATGCTCTTAATAGAAAATCGTTTATTACGTTTACTATTAATAATTATTGATATAACCATTTGTTAACGACCTACGGGCATATATATGCCGAATCATTTGCTTCGTTGATTAATTAATTTATAATATTGATTTGATTAATTAATTTATAATATTGATTTGAGAAGAAGAAGAAGAAGATTTAATTGTGATTTATTTTACTATTAAATTATTTTTATATTTTATTTTACTATTAAATTATTATTTAAGAATAAATAATAGTGGTGGTGGTTTTATTGTTGGATTATGAAAATTAAATTGGAATTCATAATGACATTACATATTTGCTGGGCAAATAAATGAAATATGAATGAAATTATAATAAAAGTAATAATATTTTGTATATTATCTAATTAATTTAAAATGATAATGTGTGAAATAGTCTCTTTAAAATATGCCGACAATTTGGTTCTTCTATTATTTTTCGAGAGACATGTTAAATAAAGTAAATTTATTTATAGATTAACACGCGTGTTAGAAATAAAAGGATGAACAAAAAAAAAATAGTCGAAGACGTTGAGGTATTTACGACACCACCATTTATGGTTTAACAAATCGCTTATAAAAAGGTATGTTTTGTTCGTTAGTAGACATCGCGAAAAAAAAAATATTTATTGTTAAAAACATACCACCAGATGTTTATGCGTTTGATTTTCTCTTTCACGCAATTTCCGCGCACCGATTTTAATTCGAGCGCAGCTTGACACTCCTTATTTTCTTAATACTATTTGTTCTTGAAATAAGACGATTAGTTATGTTCCCCAAGGTGGAAACGGATTACGCGTTTACCATTAAAATTGATAAGACGAATAAAATTAATAATAAAATAAATCATAACGCGCGCGCGGGAGACGATAAGGCGTGTACAAACAATGACGATAAAAATAATATTACACGGTGTATCATAATAATTGATCGTAATATGAATATAAAATATTTGCTCGTTCTCTAAAAGTTTTTTTTTACCTTTTTTGTTTTTGTTTTTTTCTTTCTTTTTATCAGTTTTACGTACACGATATTATTATTTTTTTATTTTACTTCATTTTTATTGTTATTTATACTGCTCAAGAAAGATACTTTTGGAACAACTTGATTTAATGATATTTAAACAAAAAAAAAATAAAGAAAAATAAAATAAAATGAAGTTTACCTAGTAAAATGTAAAGTTTCAAAAATAAGGAAAAAATGTAAATGAGTTCTTATAAATGTCAATGTTGATAATAATTAATAACTATTATTACTTTAGGTTTTTAAATGTGACTCATCAGGATGATAATTTTACGTATTTTTGTATATACTTTGTTTCTTCGGAAAATTGATAATTGACCATAATTATTTGTTATCTTTTTCTCGATAATTGGTTCTATTTCATTCTTTATGTACAGGCCATGAACACATTCTCCTCGTGTCACTATTCTTTCAATTTGAAAATTTGATGCGCTGCCAAATGGAGTGAAGCAACCATGTGGGGGAACGGGGGGGGAAGGTCGACATTGTGCATGCGGCATAATAGAGAAGAGAGAAGAACATGATATACTTAAAATAAAAAATTAAAATTAAATTAAATTAAATTTTAAATTAAAAAAAAAGAAAAGAAAAAGAAATTAATAAAAGGATTAATAATTTTTCTTCGCAATAAAATAATTTTGTTCTCTACGATTCGAATTTTGTCAATAATTGTTATAATGGTTTAATATTAAAAAAAGGAGAAACATTTTTTCTTTTTTTTTTTTGTAAAATTCATTTTATCGTTTAATATTTAATACGAATAATTTTTAACTATCGAATAATGTCAACTAAATTGTTTCATTTAGGTTATTTGCTTCGTTAACTTGATCTCATTGTCAGTCGTTGTAATTTAAACAGATAATTTTGTTATTTTTTGTTTTTTTTTAGATTATTTTTTATTTTTCGTTGATTTCGACAAATTTCTGTTTGAATTTTCATTCGTTTATTATTATTTTTTGTTTGTTTGTTTTTGGTCCTGATTTTAATATCGTTTTTCTTCTTCTTTATTTTTATACTTTTTGTTTGTTCAATTAAAGAGAAGAAGAAGAGATGAAAAGAGAGTTGACAGGTCGAAACGAACACGTTCGTCTTCATAAAAACACACACACACATATATTACATATACTTAAATATATATATTTATATTCAGGTCTCGGAATAAGTTAGTTATATTTTGGGAATGACTTTTTAGCATATCCAAACAATAATAAAAAGAAGAAAAAAAAAGAAATGTTCGTACGAACATGTGTCTCCTATTTGACCTTTGTTTTCGAAATTATTATTGTGAATTTTGTATTGCAATTATTTAGTTTAGTTATAAATTTATGAAATTCAATGAAACATTTGGATATGAAAAAAGATGTACGGAATTTTGAAAATTATTTGTAATATTTTTTTATCTTTTTTGTTTTCATAAAAATTGGATATCATATCCGCCATAATTAGGAATATTTAGTCAAATGAAATACGCGTTAATAATAATTTCTTTTTTTTTTTGTTTCTTTCCTTATTGTTTCCACCTTGTGCCAAAGTTCCGTCGTAAAATATTTTCCGTTTGTTTTGGGGCACCCTGTACACGTTACGTTACCCGCATCTTCGTTTTGTGAATTAAATCTTCCTCACGGGAAAGATCACACATAAACGCGGACGTAATTTGTACAACAGGGGTGACAGAAATTGGACGTAAGTGTAAAACTTTTCTCATGCAATTTCAAACTTCGTTTATTATTTAATAAATTACAAATTTTTAATTATTTCATTTATTTTAGTTAGATTTTTATATGTAATTAATTAATTAGACAAATTAATTATTATATGTTTTGATTTTAACTCTGTTTTTTTTTTTCAACGAGTGTAGAAAACAAATAATTCATATTGGATATTATGAAAAATGTGTTTCTTTTTCTTTTTTACAAACAAATAAACAAAACACAACGTTTGGTAAAATTTTCCATCGTTAAAGTAATAACCAAAGACGATCGTGTGTGTGAGTAATATATAGAGTTACAAAACAAATAAACATTAAAAGCTTTTATTTGACTTTATCAATTCGAAGCTACTTCGAAAAGAAAAAAGAAAGAAGAAGAAAAAGGAAGAAAAAAAACTAAAGATAAATATTTTTACCCCAAGCGAAGTCACGAGACTCGAGAAAAACATTTCAAATTATCTTAACACATATGTATATGTGTATGTGTATATGCGTGTCTTTCGATATTAATAATACATATTATTGCAATCAACGATTGGTCAATCCAGATAAGAATAAGAATAAGATCAATGCTAAAACTCTGACATATATTATTATTATTATTATTATTATTATTTATTCGTAACAGATAGAAAGTGATGAATAAAAAACATAGAAAGAGAGAGAAAGAGAGAGAAAAAAATTCGTTCGAATGAATGAACGAACGAACGAATGAATGAACGAACGAACGAACGAACGAATGAATCAACGGTGGTTGCGCAACGAAAAAAAGTATTAGGTTCGTTTTCGAATCGATTTAAAAAATAAAAAAATAATTAACAAAATATGTGTGTTAAAGGTGTTAAAAATCATTGACGAATCATACTTAAGATAATACAACTCATATTCTTGTTCGACTTGTGTTTCTTGCATAGCAAGAGGTAGGTATTTTTATGATAGGTGCGCGTTCACGGGGGAAACCCGTTGGAAGCCTAAATATAAAGCCCGTCGAGGGATTTCAACTTTGGTGCCACGTTACGTATCGAGGTCGTGTCATTTTTTTCTTCTTCTTTTCTTTTTTTTTTGCTTTTTCTTTTTCATCTTTACTCCCTTCCCCCTCCACGACCACCTTCTTCTCCCACTCCTTCTACTCTCTTCAGACATCTTGAAATTAACCTATTTTCCAAGCGTTATCGAAACCCTGCATGACGATATTTTTGCGAGATGATATTTCAAATACTTCAAACGTTAAACGATAATGCGAATCTTATGGCAGTCCTTTGATACATCGAATCTTTGCGAAATATTCATAAACAAAATAATAATAATAATTTTATATACGATGAATATATAATAATTATGATTAATAAATTACGGATATACGATTAATAAATGATTTTGTAATTAGATGGTATTTTATTTGGGATTAAAAATATTATGAATTGAGAGTGAAAATAAATAAAAAATATTATATTTATATTTTAATAAATAATTTGAAATTATCTATTTAATATATATGGAATATTGTTGTAATACTTATACTAGAAAATGTTTAATCAACACTTGATAATAATTTTCTTATTTAATTATTTTTTCCGACACAATTACGACTACAGTCAAAAAAAAGAAAAAAGTAGTTATCGTTTAAAAATGTAACATTAAATTTATCATTTTATTATAGCTCTCGTCATAGATTGAGTAAATAATTTAACTATAGAATATTTGTTTAAATGTTTCTTTATTTTTCTTTTTTGTATACATTGTTAAAAATATTTAACCTTCCATCGTTAAATATCAAAAAAAAAAGAAATTGTTTATTCGATTTTAATTCTACAATGAGGGGAAGGGAAGAGAAAGGAAAAAAGATTTACCATCACTGACCTAGAACGATGCAATAAATTTACTTTTTATGTTTTATTATACCTGACTCGCGATAAAGATTTCTCGAAGGTTACTATCGACTTTGAAATGTCTTTGCGTAACAGTTGAAACTAATGCGAAGTTTGAACTTTAACCTGGAGAGTGAAAGCGTCAGCTAGAAAATATGCATGCTGAAACGTGACTTGGGATAAATGTGCTTTGTTGTAAATTGTGCACACTTAGAATGAAAGAGCAAATTTCCTTAATCGCGTTATTACATTTGTCGAATATCAACGTTAAGTATTTATTTTAATAATTAATTAATAATTTTTGTGAGAAAAAATGTATTTAAAAATTTTCTTCGAGTAAATTTTGAGAATAGATAGTCCCAGCCCCCTTCCCCCCGACTAAACACGAGATTTCTACGAGATTTATTTAAATAAATAAATAAAATTAAAAAAAAATTAATTCGTAATATATTAAATGGAATAAATATCTTTTATAATTTTTTCTTTTTCTTCTTTGTTTTCTTTCGAGTATGAAGTAAAAAATCATTCAATTTAATTTCAAATTTACCCCGAGAGGGAGAGAGAGAGAGAGTGTGAGTTACAAAAGTTTTGAATTCTAATCTCAAAAGCATATCTTTTTATATTAGAAAAATGTTTTCTTTTAGTTTATGATTGAAAACCTTCTGTTTTTTTATTTTAACTCTCGTATACCATTGTTCATAATAATTAAATTATATTATTTCGATATTATTATTATAGAAATCTTCAAATGTTGGGGTTATAAATTAATTTTGATAGTTATACAAATATTTACAAAAATGCAGATTATGCAATTTTACGGCATATAATATAAAGAATTATAATCAGATAATACGATTATGTTGTTTACTTTATAATTTTAATTTAGTATGATATAAAAAGAATTAATAATAAAAAATGATTGAAATTGTTTCAGACAAACTCGGCGGCCATTGGCTACCATTTATGAATGGATCTTGGAGATTTAGAAAGATGGTGGCAGGATTCAGGAATCGCCATTTGGAGTTTTGTACTCTTTGGCTGTTTCCTTCTCAATGTGATCCTCTTCCTCGCCTTTCTTATACGACCCGGATTGAGAACGATTTCGAACAGGTTCGTGTTGTTGTCCTCTCACCGTATCTCAGTACCTTTTCCCTTTCGTTCTTTTCATTTTTTTTCTTTTTTCTTTTTTTTTTCGTATTACTTGTTATTTCGAAAACTCGTCGTAGTCGTCATCGTTGTCGTTGTTCTGCTTTTTATTTTATTTTCTTTTTTTTTCTCAACGAAAGATAAACACGAAAAATAATTATTTGCTCGGTCGAATTAATTTTAAATTCATATAAATTATTTACGTTTGTAACGTTCCTGTTTTTTCTTCTTTTTCTTTTTATTTTTTTGTGCAAGTTTTATATTAATTTGAAAAAAAGATGACAAAATGAATGGAAAAATATTTCATTATTGGTACAATTAAAATTGTTTCGATCAAATCGTTCGAATGAAAAGTTTATCTTTACGTGTTTAGTTTAAAAAAAAATAATTTAATATCTCGATGTAATATTTTGAACAACGTTATTGTTCTACTAACATAAAGTAAATTTTAATTCGTTATGAACGTTCGTAAGAGAATGATTATAAATAAATTTGAATATAAATCAAGCCCAAAAATAAATATTCTAAACGAAATAACGTTAGGTGTAGAGCCAACAAAGATGCAAAAGCAATGTCTTTTTGAACAACCCTCTTACGATCTTTGCCAAAATGTTCTCTTACGACAACATCGGATTTCTTTTAATAAATATTTTCTTATTCAACAAATTGATATACTTCTGCTACGCAGTAGTAGCAACTTGAGTTTTCGCATTGGAAAATTTTAATTCTCATGCTCGTGTTAACGAAAATTTTTCGAACAGGATTCGTTCGAACATTTTGATAGATTTTGATATAAACTTAAAAAAAAAGAAAAAAAACAAAAAACCTTCTAAATTTATCTCAGAATTAATCACAGTTTTGTCCTGATTATGATAAATCTTGAATATATTTTAGCAAAAACAGAATACTCGTAAAGAAAAATGATTATCTTAATGTCAGAGTTGTATAAAAATTTATGAGATAATTATTTCACAAGAATAGTTAGGAAATTTCTATTATAGTCACACTAGTGACTAACGTTATTATGCAAACGGGAAATAATACAAAACAAAACTGTATCTCAACGAATGTTCAAATGTGTGCATTAATAATGTCAGTTTTTCTTTTTTCTTTCTTTCTTATTATCGATGATGATCGTTTGTAAAATTAGGCAAGCAGAAAACACCTGTACACTCTATCTGATACACTTTCCTTATGTTTCTTTCGAGACTGTTATTTGTATTGAATAAAATCAATTGATTTAGTATTTTGAGAGATAAATCGTTAATTTTCATGACTCAATCAAATCATCGTCGTAATATTATTTCCCTATTACGTTGAATAAGAAGTTGAGAAAGCCTTCAACAAATTAATCTAATTTTTACCAATATTTCTATTTTTTCAGATTCGTGATGAATTTGACTGTCTCGAACCTGTTAATTTGCGGGCTGTTGAATCTACTTCTGATCATGGATGCATCGCCAACGTCGGAACCGGACTCGTCAGTGTTCTCAGCAGAAAAAATATGCGCGATCTCGGAAGGTGCAACAGCATTGATGACAACGTCATCGGTGTTATCGGTTTTCCTGATAGCAATAGACCAATATTTCGCGGTGGTGGATCCTTTGAGGTATCGGGCAAAAGTCGACAAAGTGAAATCCGAGATTCTGATATGTTCAGTTTGGTTAATCTCATCGATGTTTGCAATTATGGCGTTCCTAAATCCAAATCCCCGTAGTCTTTGGTTATCTTGCAATTTGCGATCTATGCCAGCTACTACCGATTTAACGTTTAACAATTCGTCCACGGATGTGCAAAGCAATTTAAGCGTTGCCATAATCGAAAACAATACCACCTCCACCACCACCACCATTACCGATATCGAAATGGAATGGATCGAATACGGGGACGATAATATTTCAAACGAAATGCCAATGACTTATGGTATGATTTATGCAATTCTGCACAGTTTAACTGCATACCTATTACCGTTTGCGTGTGTCTGTTGGATATACGTGAAAATTTATTCGGCTGCGCATAGAAATTCGGAAAGAACGAGAAGGACTGGTTCTAGACCTATACTATCATCGGCTAGTTTTTGCGAAGATTCAAAATCCCAGCAGCACTTACAACAACAACAACAACAACAACTACAGCAGCAGCAGCTACAACAACAACAGCATCAGCAAATGGATAATTTATTGGATGATTTTAGAAGGATACCAAAAATTTCGAGTCTCTCGTCGATCGACGAAACCAGTGAGACGACTCAACCGGCGGCAGGAAGTCAAATACCTCGTGGACGTTCTTTTTCATCGGTTTCAGAAATTCATTCGTTACATGTTTCTCCATCACCACCAACCAACAACAATAACAACGAGGATTCCTCGTCTGGCGGTGATGGTAGTGTTGTCTTTACCGTGGGTGGTATGGATGCCGATGAATGTTCGCATATTGAAGAAAACGAGACAAATAAATCCAACGGACATATCAATTCTATTACTCCTGCTATATCGATAGAAAAAATTGATCTTACGGATAATGAAGAACCAAGACTGTATTCCGATCATACCAAGTATGATCATCTCGTTAAGAATCATTATTTGGATCGACCAGAAGATATAAGACAAAAATCCCCGCATAATCTCATGTACGATCAAATGTTAATTCGCGAAAGTAAGAGAGGTTCTTGGTTGAACAACGACAATGTAATAACCGATTTGAGAAATTCCGATACCGAAGAGGACGAAACTTCAGAATGTTTTCGTTCGACCAATTCGGTTTTTAACGAACAAAAATCTACGTATCTTTCACCGTATTCCGCCTACGAGACTATTGTTAATCGTAACGAACAAAATGACGACGCAGAAATAAATGACATTTATGTTGCACCAAGTTCGAGAATAAACGATAGATTAATTCGTACCAAAGAACGTAGAAATGTCGTTGGGGAGTCCAAAGTAAATGAATTCGAACGGTTGAAAAATGAAAAACATTACAATGAAGGAGGAGGAAGAGGAGTAGGAGGAGTAACATCGGATTGTGATTTAACCGAAGTGATAGTAGATGGTAACTGTGAAGTATACAATGTAGAGAATACTGGAAGGTCTAGAGAAATAGTAGTTAACGGTACCAACAATAATGAAACGTCAGCTTGTCTTTTGACACCTATCGTCACAATTACTCCAGCACCTAACAAGAATACTTTGCATCGTGTTTCCAGTGTTAGAAGTACTTCCAGTTATATAAATTCACTCAAATACAGGATAAGTAATGGTTCGTTGTTCAGGTATAGAGAGGAGACCAGAGCTGCTAGGATAAGCGCATTAGTTATAGTCATGGGTTTGATTTGTTGGTCCCCGTATGAAATATTATTGCTTTTAAAAAATCTTCCACCTTACAATAATTATAAAATCGCTCACGAGTACGACGTTACCGTATTGTGTTTTCTTGTATTGGCCGCTTACGTCAGCCCATTGTTGTTTGGTTATCGTTCGAAACGTGTCAAAAGAGAATTGAGGAAATTCTTCTGTTTCAAGAAAGAACTTTCTTATAAAAATAATAGAAGCCTAATGGCTAAAAAGGTTCTCAAGAGACGTCACAGTAACACTTTTAGTCATCTTGAATTGGACAATCGTTACAACATATTCAATTGCGTTTACGGTAGAAATCGTTGGCCTAAAGAAAAGGTCCAATTCGTTCAGGTGCCGGATACCGCATTAGCGGTGGAAACTTGTAGAAGTAGTTTTTCTAGTGGCGCGAGTACGCAAATTTCCACCACATCCACCGACGATTGTTGATAAGAAAATATATCTATCGTTCAAATCGTCTCGATCGTGTTCGATTGATTCATTGTGTTCCTTGGGAAAGCTCGTTTTAATTGATCAATCTTCCTCAGATCGATTCGAGTTTCAATTTCCTTTTTCGAATACGATCGAGTATTATAGATTGTGCGCATGTGTGTGTGTGCGCGTGGTATGTCGAGTTAACTAAATGTATGAATTACAAATATAGCGGAAATATACGAATTGTCGTCATGATCCATAGGAGGTAATCTTTGTTTACCAATGTTCAGATAAGTTGAGTCATTTTAATGGAAATTTTACATATATTTCTTCTTCTTCTTCGCGGGAGAGAAATAACATGAAGAAAAAAAGAATAATATTAAAATTATCACTTTTTATCGTCACATGTTTTACTTAATAAACGATTAAAATATCCTAAAGTATTCCATTTAAAATGGCTTATCTTATATACGTATATACACATACATATATATACTTACTCGTTCTGGTCAAAATGTATTTATTATTCATTTGTCTTCATCTTCTTCCATAAAACCTCAACTTAAAACTTAAGTCCAAAATGAATGATCGTGTGTCCTATGGTATATTTATATGTATGCGGTCTGTCTGTCTGTCTGTCTGTCTGTCTGCCTATAATCTGTCTCTTTATAAGTCTTATTACAAGTACAACAAATAAAAGTCTCGTTGCGTATTATTGACCAATGGTCAGTTATCATAAAAATATGGACGACTTAGAAAAAAAAAAGAATATAATACATTTAATCGAATACATGCGTATAAATTGTTCACATTATGAAGCCAAGCTTTGTATAAACGTTATATTATTAATTAATATAACTATTATTTAATATAAACACTGGTATTTTACAAACCAGAGATAGGTGGATGCAATCTTCGAAGGGGTCCGAGACCACCAAATTTAATTTCTTATTATTTTTAAACCTGGCAGCTTATAAAGATGATGAATTTTTATCATTATCTTTATAGTAGCATTCATTTTGTTTGATGGCGTCCAAAAATATTGACAAATTCATTCTCGCCGAGTTTGTTCGTCTGATTTTCGTTCGACAATGCGCACTTGACTAATAATCTCATGTATAATCTTCTATTTTTTTCCTTTTTTTTTTTTCTTAAGAAGTTAAGAGAAGACGAGACGAAACAAAACTTTATCAGAAAAGTATTCTGCGTAACGACGACAGTCGTACCGCTAGTATTACAATTTCTTTCTCGTGTTGCATAGCTGCTATAATACAATCGTAATTGTAATTGCAACTCGAGAAACGAACGTGGCTTATATTTTTTTTCTTTATTATCTTACGCTTATTCACGAAAATGTTTATATGAAACGTTTATGCGGATTAACTAATCTATCTATTACTATTATTTTATTATAATTATTTAATAATATAGATACGCATTTTTTTTTTTTCTATACGTGTATGCGTTGTGTAATGTTAAAATTGCAAATATTTGTTGGTTATGCGCGTGTACGACCATTTGTTTTTTTTTTTCGAAAAATAGAAAATGGCAACGTTGATTGACGCGTCAAAAATGCGCCATTTTAAAATCAAAACATTTGGGAAACTTTATAATTCGATATATAACGTTGATAATTTTGGAAACAATTCGTTTTATTTAATTTTTAAAATAACTTTAGTGTTTTATTTTTTTTATTTATTTTTCAATTCATATTTTGTTTCATTAATATTAATTTAATTGTATAATTTAATTTAACGTTTAATCGTACGCGGCTCAACAAAATATTTTCCGCACGACGAACAGAATTTCTCTACAATTTTACTTGTTGGGGAAATCATATTTACAATAAAAAGCAACCACCTATATATATATATATATATATTTATATATGTTTTGGATGTTCATCTTTTTCGGTGTACCTCTTTCAATTAAACTATAATAGTTATAATATTACTATATATATGTCCGTAAGTTAGTGTATATTCATGTAGAAGAAAAATATTTGCGAAGAGATATTTTTTACAAAAGCGTACGCGCGCGCGCGCTCGCGCACGCTGACCAATACTTTTATTATGTAAATATGTATGTACGTATACACAACCAGCATTTCATGACAAATCACGATAATTTAATTCCTTGGTTCAATGCGTCGAGGATTTTGAAACTTCTACGAATGTGTTATATTTTATTTTGTACATTACAAATATATATATATCTCTTTTATTTATATTAAATAATCGCTGTAAATAATATTATTACGATCGAATACAACATACAGCTATTTACTTTTCTTCGTTCCGATCCTAAACGTTTTATGATTCGTTAGATCGATCTTTAACGTTGATTATATATAGTAGCTTTTTTTTTTATTTTTTTATTTCTTCTTCTATAATCGTCGAGATCATAATAATCTCTTCAATTTCCTATAACGATTAATTCCATTTAATCGCGTTAATTATTTTTTAACATGTTTGCTTCGTGCTACTTTCTTTTTTTTTATGTTTTCCTCATTTTTATGTACCCCGAAATTCAATTTTCGGACGTTGTTATTATCGTCTTAACAATGTGATAATAAAATAAGAACAATAATAATAATTAATAATAATAATAATGATAATATATAGAAAATTTATCGACGCTCGATGTGAAACTAATTTATGTGACTTTGTCAATAAAAAAAAAAAGAAAGAAAAAAGAGAGCCTACAACGTTCAAAGTGAGATCCGTCTGTTCCTCAACAACAACAAAAAGCAACAATCTTCCTTTATTTTTTGTTATTAGATACATCACGATTCCGATTATTTTCTAAAACATACATTTTTCCTCAATCCACGTTGTCGAGTTGATATTAGTTTTAATATTTGACATCTAAAAAATACGTTCTTAAAATGTTAAGTTTACTTTTTCCGATATTTTAGAATTCGAATTTTAAATAAACAAATGCAAAATTAATCGCCAATTGTACTTTCGTTTTTCTTACAAACGAAGTGTTTTTTCACAAACCTCTTGGAAATGCCATTCTTTCGCGCTGTAGTAAATTTGTAACGAAAAAAGAAAACAAAAAAGAAAATTATAATCCAAACAAATATAACACGCGCAATGTGATCATAATTTGCATAATTTTATAGATTGGGGTGAGCAATAATGATGGCGGATTGTCTAAAAAAAATATTTGTGAAAGCCATTACTATAATGGCGTGTATCGTTTAACAAAATGATTTTCGCGAAATTCAGTATAATGGCGTACAATACCTAAGAGGTTAGTATTTTGTTTGACTACGATCATAAATGTGAATTTTCGTAAAATGGCGGTCGAACGGATGCCAATCTCGGAAGTTCCATCGTCGTATTAACGCGTTGGTCTTCGTCATTGGTGAACGTACGATTATCGTAGCCATTTTGGTCCTCGACGTTCTTCACTTGTTTTACCGGTCCGTCCATCATAAACGTCGTTAGAAGAAACATGATGGAACCTACAAAAAATATTCACTTTAAAGATATGATGTTAATAATGAGATGTTTTCTTTTTTCTTTTTATTTTCCTTCTATCGAAATTATCGAAATAAAAATCACATCGATCACGTAAATACATACTTATGCCGTAAAAACCAGCGTAGAAAATGTAAAGAGCTTCCCGGTAACCGATAGCCATTCTGGTTGGT
Source organism: Polistes fuscatus (assembly GCF_010416935.1). Classification (NCBI taxonomy): domain Eukaryota; kingdom Metazoa; phylum Arthropoda; class Insecta; order Hymenoptera; family Vespidae; genus Polistes; species Polistes fuscatus. Next base: position 3,430,847 of record NW_025113118.1, read on the forward strand.
TCAACGAGTATCGGTAAATTACCACCGATATTGTTCATTACGAAAAGAAATACTCCTATCGTTGTAGATCTCAAATTCAACGGAACAATTTCCACGACTATTGCGAAAACAATACCAAACCACATCTCAGCTGAAAGAAATAAATTAATGTTAACGTTTAAACGTATTATTTATAATTGATTATTACTCAAAGTAATACGTTAATTGCAACGCCATATTTGCTTGATACTCTCAACAAGAGAACAATAGTTTACATCGTATTTAATATTTTTCTAATAAGATATAAAATATTGTAATTAACATTTGTAATTTTTATATAATGCATTATTTAATTCACAGTATGCTGTAATTAGTTTTGATGTTGAATATGTTTTTAATTATCAGTATTCGTTATATTTGAGTAATTCCGGTTAACTGTTGATCAATATGGCGGAGAATGTGTTAAGATTGCTGAACAATAAGAGTGAATGATTATAAGTAAACGATTTTACCGAAGAAATAAGAAATCCCGAGGGACAGCATAGCCCAACGTGGTTCGAAGTAAACCGATCCAAATGCTGGCGGGGTTGCTATTAATTGGCTTATTGCCAAAACCGCAACACGCGATCTGATTCCCATTTTTGCGACGAATTTATCGCTGACCACACCACCAACTACGACGCCGATGCTGCCAATTACAATTGTCACTGCAAAGAGCCACCAACCAAGATCGTGATCCGGGAAATAGTCACGATAATAAAGATCACAATTGTAAGCAAAACACATGCCACCTAAAACAAAATCATATCCACCCTTTTTTTTTATCATCATTTTTTCTTTAGAATATATTCATAGGATTGTATAAGAAAAAAATAAGCAAACAAAACTCATAATGTTCATATTATTTTACCGCAATGTCTGATACTAGCCGCAAGACATAGAAGTATAATTCGTGGTTGGGAAATAACTTTCCAAACAGAAATTTGTTTATCTTTGGTTTTATCGCTTTCTTCGCCAATAGTTTTTCTTTCTGGTTCAGTTAATGTCAAACCGGTAAGAATTGCTATAATTATACCGACAATTCCGGCACCGTAATAACATACTCTCCATCCCTGATAAAAAATATGTGATCAATTATTAAGTGTTAATATTTAATGGTTTATTTCATTTAAATGCTTACCAGATCCCAAGCATTTAAAGATGGAACGTATCGACCAACCGGAAAGGCAATACCGTAACCACCGTAAATACCCCAATTAAAAATAGACATGACCAGACCACGTTGTTCTTCAGGAAACCAATCGGAAATGAGACCGGTTGACAATGGATTGCAACCTGCTTCCCTGTTTATTCATTTAAATATTTGTTTATGAATATATTTGATTTCTATATGGGACGTTCAATTAACGCGAATTCTTAATACTATTATTAATAAATAAAGCACGTTTTAATTACAAATACTATAAATTATGAATATGTGATGCAACGTTTAAAAGTAAGGTTATCTCGTATGATAAAACATCTCACGATTGAACAACTTGGATAATTTGCTTACGAATTTCAATGTGCAATATCGTGGGGACGAGATTAAACGAATTTGTAATTAAAAATATGTAAGATAGATCACAATGATTTTTAATGATATTTAGAAAATAAATCGATCCAACTTACCCAGCAGCAAGGACCATTCGAAGGACAACTAAATGCCAATATTCTTTCACAGCTCCCATTAAAACGATCGCCAAACTAAATACTAAAGTGCAAATTGCTAACAATCTGACCCTGCCAAAATAAATAATATTATTTTTATTATTTATTTATAAACACGCACAAATATTGTTTTGTAATTTTACGATAAAAAATAATGTAATTACCTATTGAATCGATCAGCAGCTATGCCCAAAAGGACTCCTACCACTGTATAAACGGCAATGAAACTTGGTCCTGCCAAGATTTGATAATCCAAACCGAGGCCATTGTAATTCCATTCGCAATACGAGGAACCGTTCAATTCTAAGGATTGACAACTGCGAAACATTTATTGAAATATTGTATATAATATAATAATTTTTCAAAATTCCGCATCGTATATTTCGAATTGATGTATTCTAAATTTTTCTTATCGCAAACACTATGATCAAAAATTGCTTACTTATTGAATCTTTGATTTGCAACAATAACACAAATACAATATAATATTGAATATATCGTCGTAAAAATTTGTATCGAAAAATTTTCTAATTCTTTGGTAATTACGTAAAAATGTATAGCTCATTTTATCAAGCGCTACGAATTAAATTCAATAATCATGAAATTTGTTCTTCCATTAAAAATAAACGTTTACGTTTCCAGTTTAAAGTGACTCACTTGGTGGCGTAATTTACTATCTTATAAACGTATGTTTAATCATGTGTGACTATAAAGTTCAATGTAAGTAATGTTGCAGATTAAATTGTATATTACACGGAACACCTAATTTCAAAAGTCTTGCTAAAAGTAAACGAAAAAGAAAATAATTAATGGTATTTCAAATATCTTTTTTGTCGATTGACCCAACTTACTAGGTTTCATTGTGTGCCTTTTCGCATCTAACCGGAAGTTCTATGAGCGAGAGAGTTGTGGAATTCAATTGACAGGAAATATCGCCATAATGCAAATCTTCAGCTGTTGCCTTGCTCGTAACCCCTTTTTAAAGGAATAACAAAAGTAATCATAAATTACTATAATGAAAAATGTATTAAATATTTTATCATTGGATTGATCTCGAAAGCAATTAATTTTGTTTTTTGTTTTGTTTGAAAAAAAAATAGATACAAAATAGAAAAAATATTTACCGATCACATAATGACCTAATTCACCGAGAACGTATCCAACCGAGACTACGGCCAAGGCGTAAGGTTTGTATAAAAATTTCAACTTTTGTAATGCCGTGCTGAACATTCTTACCCTGAAAATATAAACACATCTTAAAGATAATTAATTTATCAATTATGTATGATTTTATATCTAACAACATTAATAACTATACGATTATCTATCACGTAAATTATCTTAACCATTGAAATTCGTGTGTCTCGTGTGATTTCAGATAACTTAAATAATACGAAAATATAAATCAGTAAATCAGTCTTTTCAAATTGTTAAATAAATAAATATACATATACAGTCCTCCTAATTTAAATTCTAACACGTTAGGCTGAAAACTTTTCAACCCACCAAATAATTACTTATTTTCACGAAGTTAACTGTAAAATAATTTATTTTTCCATAAAATAAACATGAAACGAATCGATATACGAAATTCTTTTGTGATTCATTGTACATTAAAAAAAAAAAGGATACATATTACGATACGATAATTTGACGATATTATATTACTCGTTAACGAAGTTGTAATAAGCAGCTTGTAAGGTTTTTTTCTTATTGAGTATCCATATAAAGATAAATTATTATTATTATTATTATTATTATTACTACAAGTTGTTTTTATATTTCGTAATTGTTTTGACATAATGGAAAATCTCGTATGCGAGATGGAAAGGTTGTAGCGAGATACGATGATAATTTGACGATATTATATTTGTTAACGAACTAGTAATGATCAGGTTTGTAAAATGACAGTAATAGTAGGGGTCATTTTCTGAAACGACACGTGGAACCTTCGTTAGGTCGATTGTTATATTATTAGTTTAACCGATATTTTTCTAAGATACTTGTGTAAATTCTTTAAGGAAACGAAAATATGTAACGTAACACCGATGGTATTGTTTACTAATATAAGATTTTACCAATTGTCATTGATAATCGATTCTTTGACGAATGAGTTTTTAAACAAAATGTTATGATTAAATAAACTGAATGAAAGGATTAACCAAATAGGAACGTTAAGATGTTTGCTTTAAAAAAACACTTACAATTAGATCTAAATCGAAGTTTTCAAAGTTAATACAAAAGATTTTGCTTATTGTTATTTTCATTATTTTTCATGTAACATTTATAAGATAATAAAAGACACGTGTTGTAATGAATCGTCTAATATTAAGAAAGATGATCGAAACGGATAAGAAATATAAGTGGATAAAGAATATCACATACAATAAATGCAAATAACAATAGTGATTTATCTTATCAAGTAATTTGATAAATATTGCTGTTGCGTTATTACGAAGAACAATATTTCAAATTATTTCATATTTAATACCTATCGTGTATTTTGCTGTGCAATTCGTATATCGTGAGTGAGTTGAAAAGTTTTCAATCCAATTTAGAAACAATTTTTTTCTTCTCACTTTTTGACATAACCTCAAAAATTTGGAAAATAATGGACTCAACGTCCTCGCAAAATTCTATGACTTACATTTTTCAATTATTAATTATCAAAACATCTTGTAATAATAATAATCTATTTATGGTACTCAATAGGAACCACAAAATTCACAGTGTAATGAACATTCCTAATGATAAAGTAATTATCAGTCCCATTCGGGAAAATAATTAAATTCTTTTCAAACATGGACAAGAAAGAGAAAATCAAATTTATTATCAAACGATTCATTAACGTGGAATAAAAAGAAAGACAATGATAGATAGAATTATCATTATGTTCTCAACAATAAAAATTGTTGGGAATCACCGTTTACGGTCTTTTTCTTTTTTTTTTTTAACAAAGATGGGCGTTCATCGTTATAAGATTTGTTTCTTTATGGTTTTTAATTTACGATGATTCCTTTTTTCAATTTAACGATCATTTTTTTCTTTTTCTTCTTTGGTCTCCTATATTTAGACTTATGTTAATGATTTACAAATTTTCTGAGAAAATGATAAACATATTTTTCTTAGATGGAAAATCGAAATGACCTCCGTAATGTATGTAGGTTAATGCGGTAACATCAGAAAAATCCAATATTACAAGTAGGAGGACACGCTCGTATAATTATCTTTACTAACATTGTCTCGAATAACAATTTTCGTTCTCGCAAATTAATCGACTAATGTTCCCATTATTGTTATTATTATTATTATTATTATTATTATTATTATTATTATTATTATTATTATTATTATTATTATTATTATTAATATTCTCGAGTATTAAATGAAAGGAAAGAGAAAAACAGAGAACCCTAAATAATCGATACAGGATATTCGTAACCTAAAGAAGTATTTGAGTGCAATCAGTTTAAAGATGACCGGACACTCGGAGACACGTTTATGCTGACCTTGAACCAAAATCGGTGAAACGAAACGGAAATGATAATCTTTTTTTTTCTCTTTCTTTTTTTCTAAGTCAGCTTGATTTTAATATTTTCTTTAGTATGTTGTAAAATGTTTTTTTTTACATGGATATAAATTTTCTTACGGATTTAACGGAGGAAAATGTTTGAGAAAATGAATTACATTATAATCAACTATTGTTGGGACTTTAGTTATTCGAAATAAATTACATAGAGACACCTGAATGAAATTTAAATAAATTGTAAATCAATTGGTCAGAGTCTTACGTAGTAATTATATGACAATGCCAATTTGTGTATTATCTTTGATCAATCGAAAAAGGAGATACCTTTACTTGTAAAGATTCCTAACTACGAAAATCTTCGAATAAAGATTTTTATCGAAGGATTTATGTAAATTGTGTGTGAATAATGAAACATGTTCTATACGGTCGGTGGAACATGCGTTGTTTGTTAGTCGTTATAACGTTATTAAAGTATCAATACTAAACCGTTAATAATGCTCACTCACTTGCTTTTTTTTCTTATTTATTTATGTGCATTTTTAGTATTCAACAATTGTGAGTCGAACACGGTACGAAATATAGCAGCTTCATTTAAATGCATATTTTAAATAATTTCGTAACCATTTAACCAATTGTTTCCGTTCTTTTTATCCGAGTCGTCAAGAAAAATCAACAAGAAAATAGAATTATAATTAAATTAAATATGCACAGTCGAAAAATATAATCTAACGTTGAGCCAAGTATCACGTACGTGTTTATGTTCTAGCTTTTATTCATTCGCACGTGTTTAATTAAACACCTCTAATTTAACATTTGCAATCGAAAACTTTATACGCCAGGCAAATTTAAAAATTATTTCGATATTTTTTTAACCGAAAACATTAATTCGAGTTATCGTAAAATCAACGAAAATAAAATAATCATAATTAAATAAAATATACATAGTCAAAAAATAATCGTTAGGCCAAGTACCACGCGTTTATGGTATCTACCTTTCACGTGTTCGCACGTGCTCGATTAAACGCGAATCATTTTTCTTTATTTTATTATTTTCTTCTCGTTTTATTTTCGTCTTCTTCTCTTTCTTTTTTTTCTCATCGTTTGCAACTATTAAGAAACGTTATGCACCTTATTAATCTTCATTGTGCAAACTAACCAAGCATTCGCGTGCTCGTTACGTGACGTCGATTATTCGAGCACGCTTCTTTTTTTCTTTTTCTTCTTCTTCTTCTTTTTCTTTTTCTTTTAATTTCTAACTCTTTCGAGGAAAAAACTTTAAAGTGACTCGGATCGTTAAATAAAGTGGGCGACTCGTAAGAAATTATTATGACGCCTAAGACGTAACGGATAATAAAACATTTTCTTTTATTTTTTTTTTTTTGCATTGTCTAATTATACGATCATTTAACGAATAAAAATACCGAATTTAATTGTTTTTACAAGAGAAATAATATTATTTCAAACGATGCGCGACATTGGTATTGGAATTTCTTCGAATATCATTCAACAAAAATTCAATGACAATTTAAAAACTATAAATAAATAGCTCCGAGTAAAAAGAAAAAAAAAAGCTATTTCACAATGTAAAACTGTAAACTATATTGAAATGATCGAATAGTTTTCATTTAGATTTGAAAATATCAACGTGTGTCAATTAAAATGGCGCAAACGCATTGATGCGTTTCGAATGAAAAAATTAAGGATAAATATTTTTTATATAACGTATATTTTTATATAACGTTACGTTATACATATATATACTATATCGTGCATTTATAATTAATTGTATGCAATCGATTGAATAAAATGCTAATAAATTATTTATTCACTTTTAAAAACATTTGATAAATAAATTTATTCTATAATATAAACGTGTGCGTCTTATATTTTATTATTCAAATTTCCAACGACGACGACGACGACGACGACGAGATTTATCAATGCGTTTGAAATATTTTTATCGGACGGAAGTGGGGGAGGGGTGATGGGGGACGGGGGAATAAAATAAAAATGTTCGAAGGTAATAAAAATAGAGGAAAAGAAAAAAAAAGGAAGTAATATAAATTCGTATTTACTAACGCGACGTTTCTTGTTTTTTTTTTTTTCATGACAATTTATTATAATCATCAATATTATTATTATTTTTATCATAGTTCATGCCCGATTTTTTCGTTATACGTTAACGTAAAAAGTCAAGGCAAGTAGGAGAACGTATCCTGCATGAACGACTGTGCATAGATAGGTGGTAGAAAGAGAGAAAAAAAAAGAAAAAAAAATTGCTTAGAGTACGTAGGAGTACACACGATGCACATCGAAGGAATCTCGTTCGAATAAATAATAATTTAATTGTTCATTGACAATTAATACGTACGATGTGAAAACAAATCTTCGAATTAAATTTGGGAAACGAAAGTTCGATCAAATTTCTTTTTCTTTTTTTTTTTGGGTTTCTTCTTCGGACAAACTCAATGCAATTTTCGCATTGAGCATTGAAACAGATATGTAAAAATAATCTCGATTAAAATACGTCATTATTTTTCAGATTTTATATTTCTTCGATATCGAAATAACGTGGTTTCTTCTATGTTGGGCCTCAAAACTTTTCAATTTTACCAAAATTACTTTTATCGTACTGTTTTGCTAAAAACATTTTCGTTTGTCTAGAAAAAAAAAAAAAAAAGAAAAAATATTGCACAAATCTTACAGAATATTATCTTCATTATTTTGTGTCATAATTTTGCGAGACATGAGTAATGAGTTTTTGGCCAAAAAACTCATCATCATAATTAATTTTAAACGTTGCAAAACGTTGCAAACATTTTCAACTTTAATCCAAATATTTTCTTAACCATAATAGATAAACGATTATCAGTATATAAAATATATAGTTATATATATATATATATTATATATATAATACATCCGAGGTGTTTGATAAATCGTTTTAAATGGTAATGTAAATTGCATCTTATTGCGGGAGGTCAATCTCGTATGCATTGCATTGGCAATGAGCAATACTAGAGTCTTACAAGTATTACGAGTCAATACGAGTAAAGCAAGGAACGTTTGCGTGTCTCTTTACGTGCCGTTACGTGTCGCCTACTATTATCAAGATGAAATAAAAAAAAAAAGAAAAAAGAAGAAGAATAAGAAAAAAAAGAAGAAGAAGAAGTTGGAGTTGAAGTTGAATTTTTAATCGAATAACGAATTAAGAAAACCCATAATTTAAAATGAATATTCCAATTTTATAAAATAATAATAATAATAATAATAATATTTAATTAAAATTCACACACACATTATTTTCTTAGGAGGTTAATTTATCAATAGGAAATTACACGATACGCAATATGGAACCTCCTGAGTGACCTTGTTAATACTTTCACGAGTCTCGGTGCCACTCACAAATAGTGCGGAACAAAGTTGGCGGATATACGTTAGTACACACCCACGTTACGTTTTACGAACTTCCAATCAGTATCGCCGTTTGATCTATGTGAGATCGTTTTTTACGCGGAACAATTAACCGGTTGCCTAGAGTTGTTTCTTTTTTTTTTTTTTCGTTTTTTATTTATGCAAATACGCGAAATATGTGTCTATGTCAAATTAATTTTCCTTTTTTTTTTTTCTCTTTTTTTTTCCATTACGAAAATTACATTTAGAGAAAATAAAAATTAATCAACTTAATTATATAATATATATTACATATTAAATATTATTATTTAAAATAGTAGTCAATATATAATAATGTAATATAATATATAATATATACAAAAAATATAATATATTAATAATATAATAAATATAATATAAATCAAACGCTAACACTGAGATATTAATTAATATCAAATATAAAATAAAGCAAATAAATTTACTAACTATATTCTATATAAATCGTAAATTTGTACATCCTTTTAAATAATTAGGCTGACAAACGGTACAATTCTCGTATTTTTTTTTCTTTTTTCTAATTAAAGAATACCGCAAAAATTGTACGAACTTATATAGATCCACCCGATAATAATAATAATAATAATTACGTTGATGAATATTTTCAACAAGAAAATTTAATAAGAAAAACTTCGAGCTTCCATAGTTTTTTCTTTTTTCTTTTACTTCTCAAGTGGAATAACAATTGCAACGTTTGAATCCATAGTAGTTACCGTTGAACAAAAAGCAAACCGGTAAAGAGGTTTATTCGTAATCCTCGAGAAAACTCGCAAGGAATCGATATGCCTATAAAGGATGACTAACGTGCGTATATATTACAACAACTGCAATTTCATATGACGTATTTTACCGAACGTGGAATGTTAGTGCAATTAAACTCGGATTTCAGTCAGTAGATTATCAGATTGTCTTCAGAAAAAAGAAAAAAGACAAAGCGTCCTGTCACTAATCATCTCGTTTCTTTCGATACGATCAATTGAAAAAAATTAAAAAAAATAAAAATAGGAATAGAGTATATATATAATCAAATTCAACATTTGATTATTCAAATTGTTTAATTGGATCCTTTCGCGTATAATCTTGAAAGCTCACATTTATAAATCCGTTATACGATACAAAGCATGTAGAAAGATCGGTTTGCGGTTTAACTCTCTAATATGGTTTAAATCTAAAGCAAAGGTATGCCATCGTACGGTGTTACGTTGATAGAAAAATTCTACAATACTAATGCAATTTATACATTTATACCGTCTTCATTAATGATCTCACAAATGTAAGATCATTAAAAAAAAAAACACTTTTGGAATTTAACACCTTTCGTTCCATGTAGGAATCCGTAACAATAAATAACATTCAATTAAAGATTCTATCGTTGATTAATATTTTTATCGGTAATATTTTTGATGAAAAAAAGAAAAGAAGAAAAAATATATTACACATAGAAATACGAAACAATCGATCTTAATCAAATTTAATCACGTTAATATTAATATTAATTATATCGATTTTATATTTTAAATATATCATAAAATATAATCTAAATTAATTGAACAATCCCATATAGAAAATCAAATGCGGTAAACATAATTAATCTCATTGTTATTAATAATATTAATTTAATAAATAATATCATACTCGATCTCGAAAATTAAAAAAACTTCGTTGAAACGTTATTGAATTATTGCGAAAAAATTATTTCGTTAAAAATAATATTAAATGAAAAATATATATAAAATATCATATCGATAAAAGACTCACGTTTTTATCCGTAGAGACGAGAGCGGTAGAATAAAAAGGGGGAGATGAATAACAATGAAAATGAATACCGAGTGATCAATTTTCTTATCCTCTCGCGTAATTTACGTTAGGGGATATAAACATACGAGTATAATAACAAAAATAAAAATTCAACGACGAACGGTAACACTTTATGTCGCACTAATAAAAATCACACACCCTGATGATTTTCGACAAAATAATAATAATAATAATAATAATAATAATAATAACAACAATAATACTTCGATGATCAATAAATGTAATTAGGAGGGAAAAAACAAAATGAAAGAAAGAAACAGAGGGTGGGGTGGGGGATTAAAAGATAAGTAGAAAGAAAGAAAGAAAAAAAGTAAGAAATTATTGCCAAAAGGTTCACGAGGGATGGTGAGTTTAAATGAGGACCGAACGAATAGGGAACCTTCATTTATAAGAAAGTAAGCAAGTATCTATCACGGTCCTCCAATGATTTTCATCGAAAAGGAAGGGGACCCGTTCGTTCGTTCCTTCGTTGTCGTCGTCGTCGTCGAACTCCCCGTGCATCCACACAACTAAAACTACTTTCGATGTATCGTTTACAAGTCCCCCGTAGTAGAGACACAATTACACGCACACACACACGCACACTCACACATACACACACACACACATTAAATCCTATATACACATAGGATACATTTATGAACTGTAAGTAAGGTACAGTACGAGGATATGTCGTTACAATACACGCATGTATTTCTCTCGATCACCACGGTGGGAGTAAAATACACTCTCGATCTTTGATTTTCAAGGTCGTTCCTCGTATCGACCAATCGCAACACCGTTCCTCACGTCGGTGTGACAAAAATGTTGTACATCTCGTTCACGATGAGCCACCATCACCACCACCACCACCACAATGTACATCATCGAATTAAACATTCGCGTTTATTTATCGCGAATATACGTTATATATTTATTTATTTGAAATAACTATAATCGATTATTGTCATGTGCGATAAAATTATGTTCAATCAAAAAATACAACAAAGAAACCTAACGCCCCCCCACCCCCACCCCCTTTCTAATCGTATTACGTTTCCTTATTTTTATTTCTACACATTTTGATTTACTTCCGTTAATTATATCAATCGTTGATAAAATAAAAAGAACTTTGACGAATATTATTATATGAAAATAATTGTATAATAATTCTTGAACGAATGGGTATTGTAAGTTAGTATGATATCGTGCAACTTCTCGCGATATACTACACAACACTTGCTTATTGTTCCGAGTAAAAAGTCCTTGAAGGACGAGCTCACTCTCTCTCTCTTTCTCTCTTTTTCTTTCTATATGTGTGTGAACCTTGGGTAGTTAGTTGTTGGTTGTTAGAAGGTAAATGTAAAGGAAGTTAATACGAGTGACACCCAACGCGAATGAGATATATCTGAGAGAGGTGATTAACCCTCCTGTCTTGCCGATAGATAGAAAGACGCAACAAACAATCTACCTGTCATGCGACGAACGTCGTAACATTGACATACTTTTCATACCAATAACGATCATTCATTTTTCTTCCTGATAAATCACCATCTTTTTTACTAATCAATTCTACTCGTAAGAGATTTCTTATTAGAAAATTAACGTATGATGATTATTATTATAATATATTATGTCGAAATATATTCATCTTCGGGGAGAAATTATCGAAATTTCCTATAGTGAGAGAGGTCGAATGATCGGTAAAAAAAAAAAAGAAGAGATAAAAATAAAAAGTATATCTTAATATAGAATGAGATTTTTACGCAATTTGGATTAACGGACTATATCGTAAATACATTTTTAAAATTATTTTTGTTGTTGTTGTTGGTGATGACCGTAATAAAATTTACACAATTGGAAATTAATTGTTATAAACAAAATTAAATAATATGGATTTAGGTCATTATCGAAATAAACGGATAGTATTTTTTTTTTTTAATTAAAAAAGAATATAAAAATTTACATTTTTATAGAATTTATATTTATTTACAAAATGCGATGGTAGGTTTAGGGTTGAACAAATTTTTGTTGAAATTGTTCGATTCGTCTTTTTTTATTTTTTCTAACATAAAAAGAAAATTTTGCTTCGCCAGGAATCTTCCATCGGAAGTTAAACAAAATGTTTTTTGTTGATTGAAAAAGAAAAAAACAGAATTAGGTGTATATATTTTCCAATAATTTGTAACACATGAATACTTAAACTTTCGATAAAGGGAAACAAAAAAAGGATTAAAAAAGTGATGTCAATCTTTGACTGCATAAATCATACGCTTTTTGGTTTATTTTCATACTTGAAAACGTGTTTACTTAAAACGATAATCGAAGGTCAATGACAGCCTCCACATATCCGGATCCGGTTTTTTTTGTAAAAAAAAACATTCATTTAAATATCAAAGATTATAATGTATCGGCATTGAAAAAATTAATCCTCATATTGAACGTTTTTCTAATTGTTTCGTTAGATAGAATTCATTCCATCAAAGAAAAATTGTTTATTCTTTAGAAGAAACTGTTCGTTGAATGAATTTTATTATGAAGTTCCTATAGCTTAAGAATAAACAGAAAAGAAAAGAAAACAAAAAATAACGTTGGCAGGTTCATTAAACCGTAAAACCTTAACAAAACCCATTCACGTAACTCTGAGACCTTATGTTCATTCAATCGGCTGCGAAGGTTTTTAAGGTCTCCTCTGACCGTAATTAAAAAAAAAAACACAAAAAAAAAATAAAATCAAACAGGAAAGACATTATTTATAAAGGTCGTGCTTGACGTCGAATTAGAAAAAAAAATATAAAAAGAAAAAACATCAAACGTCCAATTAATAACATTTTTCCGTTTCCCACTAATCGCGAAAGATCATTGGCGTTAAAATAATCGCAAATCATTTCGTGCGTTTTATTGACAAAAAAACAAAAAAAAAACAAAAAAAAAACAAAATAAAATTACTTCTTTTCTTATTGTTCTCTCGAAAACTCATGGGTGCGTGTTTTTATTTTTTACTTTTATATATTTTATTATATAATTTTCTAATAAAATTTTCTCTAAAAATTTCGAATAAAATAATTTCCTAAATAATAATATATACATATATATTATTTTACATATGCATATAATTTTCTTTATATATATACTATAAAGAATCCTTCGTAAAATAAAAAAAAAGGAAGAAACCTTCGAAAGAGAATATTTGGAGGACGTTTAGTCGATTCCTCAAATCTTTCAACATTTCTTTCACTTCTTCTTCTTCTTCTTCTTCCTCGTCGAATTTGACCTTCTTCTTCTCTGTTCGAGCCCTTGGATTAAAAGAAAAAAAAATAATAAGAAGAAGGAGGAGGAGGTGGAGAAGAAAAAAAAAACGAAAAGGTCGGACGCGACGACGCAACAGATGCGAAGACACAACCAACGCGCGAGGATAAAAAAAGGTTTTCCCTTTTTCGAGGAAAAGGTAAAAAGAATCGAAGATAAATAAGAGAGAGAAAGAGAGAGAGAAAATTTGGGAGTAAAAGTGTACGTATGTACGTATGTATGTGTATGTGTATTAAAAAAAAAGAAACTTAGGTTTCAGTACGCACTCTCGCCGTTATCGACCATCGAAACGAGTTTAACCGAGTTGACACGAATATAACCGAACTGTTAACCAATGCCGAAGTGAGGAGGTGGTGTGTATATGTATGTATAAAAAGTCCAAGAGGATAGAAGAGAGACCCGATCCCGATCCCGATTCCTCGAGAGTCCTTAGAAAACGAAAACAACACAACACAACCAACGATTGAACCAACTTGCAAAACCCCCAAATTGTCGTCTTCTTTCCCCCCTTTGTTTTTTACCCTCCAATCGTTTTGAAATATTTATTCCATTCTAATTGAAATTTCGTTGAAATCATTTCTAATCGGTACAGTGACAACAACAAAAAAGTCAAAAAAGGGAAATACGATTTTCCCCGATACAATTATAATAAATCGGTTCGTTGTTATTTTTTTCTCGAGATTAATTTTCCACGTAATTTTTTGTTAGTTAGTTTGGTGTTTACATTCCAATGAATTGTTAACGAAACGATCGGATTCTTCTCACCTTCTTAATATTTTTCCGAACATTTTTTTACGTTTGTTACCAGGGGGAAGGAAGGAATACGTCCAAACACGTATTTACGTATCTAAATACATATGGTACGTGTGCGTGTGCGTGTACGTGTGTGCGTCTATCCTGTGTGAAAGCATAAATTTAATAATGCACGCGTGCTGCTGCAACACTTGTCGTGTTTCTTACGTGCATTTGAATTCTCATGTGTCAAAATTTGTTCTGCGTTAATCGAAAGAAATTTGTCGGTTCGTTTATCGTGAAGTGTTGATTGTCATAAAGAAACAAGAAATGATTCTTTATCTTCGATGAATTACAAGAAACATTTGTTTTAAACGCTGAACTAATTGTAAGAAGAAAGCATTTTTTTAGTGTTTCGTTGATAGAAGAAAAAACATAAAAGAAACCCAGTGGAAAATGTTATGTGACGTTTAATGGATCTTAGTAGAAAATATTACGAACGCATAATTGTTGTTGTTGTTTTTTTCTGATTTCTTAATTTCGTCCTAAATGTGCGTATTATAATAAAAAGAAAAAAAAAAGAAGAAAAAGAAATAATGAAACTGTTCGGTTAAAAAATTATTGTTGTGCGTTATGGGAAATTAATCATGATGGTGATCGATTGGAATTGGAAGAGGATCGTTTCGATGATGCTCTTCGTCAATGTTTTTTTTTTGAAGAACCTGTCATCTCCATCATCACGAATAAATGTAAGTGTTTTTTTTCAATTCCTTTCTTTTTATTGCCTCTTCGTCACTTCGATTGAATTTGTTTCTTTTTTTTTTTTTGGTGTGTGAAATATTTTCTTTTAAAACCTTCGAACGGTAAACTAATTTACCAAAAGCCTGAAATATTTATTTTATTAACGATAAATACGTAAAATATTGGTCAATAAATTCATGCGATTTTTATCGTTAATTTATTCGAAAAAATCTGCACGAATTTATTGGTCGATCTTATCTTTAATTACAAAAGAAAACAAAATCAAATGATTCATGAGATTTCAATTGAAATAATTAATAAAATATCCTTACGTTGTCTTCGAACTACCAGAACACGAATTAGATCATCATCCCTAAATCGAAAGATTTAAAATAACTAGTTTTAACATTTAATCAACCATAAATGCGTGGAAACAGTAAGAATTTTAATTGTTTGCGCAATTATTAAAATAAAATTAGAATTCCTCCCATATATATAAATATATAACAGATTAGTCGCAATAAATACACGCGGTTTCTTTTTTTTTTTCTTTTTTCAATTATTTAATTAGGAAATCCGTACGAATTTATCTGTCTCGTCTTATCTTTAATTACAAAAAACAAAAACAAAAAAAAAACAAAAAGAAAGTAACCTAACGATTTATCAGATTTAAATTAAAATTAATGATTAATAAATTTTCCTTGCGTTATCTTAAGAAAAAAAATAATTGAATTCAAATTAGCTCGTAATAACTTGATTGAAAATTTGGTATCCTATCCTGTTCCATTTCTATTATTATACACGATAGCGTTTACAATTTATTCGTATTAAATAACGAATCGTGTAAGTGCCGTGAGTGCTGGGCGAGGGGGTAGAAATATCGTTTTTCAATACGTTACTAGTTTACCTTCAAGTATTATAACGCCTACACCATTTTTTCCCTCCTTTGAATGCGTGTGTTTCCCTTACGACGTCGAATAACGCAGCACGTGTGCGCAGCAACAGTTTCCCTTTGTTTTAGATTTTTCTTTTCTATTCTATTCTATTTTATTTTCCTATTTTTCTTTTATATTTTTTTTCGAAAGTGTGACTATAATCAATCAACTCTCAGGAGAAGGAAAAAAGAAAAAAGAAAAAACAATATTCGTACAATTATAATTCGAAGAATATTCAAGTAAATTGAATGAAAATAAACAGGGAGGGCGGGTTGGGGGGAGGGGAGAGAGGTTGTCGTAAAATATTAGGGACTTGCACGGGAAACAAATGTAAACGATCGGCACGAAGTAATAAAATAAAATTTGAAAAAAAACCAACCTAAACCGAGAGAAAAACCGGGATAGAAAGTATTCGAGGGTTGTTTTTTTTTTCCCGGAAAAGTTCGAAAGGTCGCGGTGATATTTTTTAACGTAAATAGGATTTCTTTTTTCCGTCCTCCCCTTAAGGGGTTATACGCAGTTGCGAGGCTCGAAAAAGGCGTATTTTCATGAATTTTTTCTAGAAACAGTTTTTATTTCTCAAAAAAAATTGTTGGTAATTCAAATAGAGTGAACTTTTGAGAATACAATAGCGCGTCGATTCTGTAAAAATATTAATCTGCACTGCTCCTGTAGATGATTTCCTGAACGTCCTCTAAAAAAAGACGTTTGGCGGTGATCTCCATTTTGGCGGTTTGGATTATCCAAAATTAAAAAATATGGTGGATTCTTTTAAAGGATAGATTAATGTAGGTATTAAAACCAAGGAATAATAAAAATTTTGATTTTTGACAAAATGGCGTCTATTTGAAAAAAAGTTGTTGTTTTTGACTAAAATTTTCGCTCTAAATTGTTACAAAAAAATAGTAATAAATTTTTTAAAAATTATTCCTTATACTTAATACCTGAGGAATATATCTAAGAAGATTGTGTAAAAATTTGAAACCGATCGGTTAAGCCGTTTTTGAAAAATCGAGATCACCGACTTTGAAAATACGTTTTGAGAAAAACGCGTTTAAAGTTTCCAAGAGACGTTTACACATAGTTAAAAATTTTTGTTTGCAGCTTACATGAAGTGAAGAATATTTGTCGGATCGATTTGAAATTTTCAGAGAATATACTTAAATATATGTACATTCCGAAAATGTAAAAAAAAAAAATCGATTTTTTGAAAATCCTAACTGCGTATAACCCCTTAAATCGATTAAAATAAAAATTTTTCCGAGTAAAATTTTTAACTCGTACGACAAATTTTTAATTGATTCTGGGAAAGATCGTAATTCGCATTAAAACAAAAAAAGAAATATCAATCTATTCAAACTTTTCAGGTAAACCTAATCTTATACAAAATCCTCCCCCTTACCACCCCCTCAAAAAAAAGGGCATAGCTCTAATTCGAGCTATAATTAACAAAAAAATAAATAAAATATTTATAATTATATTTATAAATCATGAAATACACAAAATCGAATCAATCGAAACGAATGATATACTTCGTCGTATTTCGTTTAATTATATTTCGTTTAACTGATACGTGATATCAATATCAGAAAAGATACGTATAAATGAACAAATAATGCGATATTATTTATGCAATAATTCTTACAAAATTATTTCACCTTGAATTTTTTGTTGTAATTTATATAAAATTTTTAATTTATTCGACGAAATCGTACGCTTTATACGATTTCCTTCTTTTGTATTTTTTCTTTTGCCTCCCCCCCCCCCGACCTTTTCTATCTCTCCTACCGTCGAACCCGTCCCCTCCCCAACCGTTACCCCTTTTTCAATCGTCCATGAATTAATTATTCTTTGTTTCGAATTATTCGCTCTATTACCGCAATTAATTGCCGATCGAGCGTGCCTTACCAAGAGACTAACACAACAAACGCGTGCCCATATATTAATAGATCCTTGTACACACAGTTCACGTTCCGGCTTTACGAATCTCATTGCATATTATTAATGGTTATATTGATGTGATATTGATCACGGAAAACTCACTCACTCACTTCTATCAACCCCTCCTCTGACCGCCCGCCCACCAGCCACCTACTCCCCCCTCAACACCCCCAACCGCTTCATTGATTATCCTCATTACGAATGTCAATTATTTCTTCTCGGCAATCATTTTGAAACTTATTAGGGTGAACCAAAAGTTCGTGAGTTTTTTTGAATATTTTTAATATTTCTCGCTTACGTGTAAAGTAATTTTATTTGGTGTCAAAAAAATTTGTAGCGTTATGATTAAACGACAGAATAATAAATTCACGAACACTTTTTGGTTTAGCCTGATATTTAAAAAAAGAAACAAACAAACGTAATTTCGCAAATGACGATTACTTATATATAAGCGCCCGAAAATCACGTTAAAACGTTCGTTTTGTATTCTCTCTCTCTCGATCGTAAGATAATAAATAAAATTTTCGATGAAATAATAATTATAATAATGAATAATGAATAATTCTTAAAGATAAAATCTTTAAATAGCTTAAAAGATTTCCTCTTTCGTCGTTGGAGCAGCGTAGTTATCATGAAAAAAAAAAAAAAAAAAAAAAAAAAAAACAAAATTTAAATGCGAATCCGTTTGGTTGATTTGCGATAACTGTAAAGAAAAAAAAAAGAACGGGAAAAGGAAAGAAAAAACGGGAAAGAAACGAATAATAAATTTGTATTATAAAAACCGGTTGTTTTTTTTTTTGCTAAGGTAAGGCGAAGAGAGAGAGAAAGATACACTGCCTTTTTTTTCTGTTTTTTTTTTTTTTACGATGCACAATCACCAACCAATCGCGCTTATGTCATCGAGACGTCATCGAGCTCTACTCTATGAACAGAAACTATTTTCCACAAGGTCCTGCAATATCCTTACGATCATATTAGAAAACAACCTAACTCCGATTCTTTTGATAATAATTCTTTTTTTATTCCTTATTATTATTCTTCTTATTCTTATTCTTCCTACTCTTCTTCTTCTTCTTATCTCCTTTCTTTTTTTTCTTCTTTTTTTTCTTTTTTTTTATTTATATAAACGCGCACGTGCGTATAACGATAAAAGCAAAATGTCTTATCGTTGTTTTTTTTTTTATTTAACGTAAGACGGAAATATAAAAGAAGAAAATATATATATATATAACGGAAAAGAGAGGAAAAAATAAGAAAAGAAAAAAAACTTAACGCAAGATCTTATAATAGCGTTCACAGGATACCGCGAGATATTGCGAAGATATTATTTTAAAATCAATAACAAAATCGTAAGAGAAAAAAAAAATAAAATGGCGTGCGTGTGCGCAAGTTAGATCTAGTTTCATTTAAAACGAGTTTCATTAGAACGCATTGTAGAATTATGTAAATCTCTGACTAATTGGCAAGACGATCGAGTTTTACGCTAGTCATCTGTTACTTTTTGCTCGACCTTTTATGTAGGAGGAGAAGGAGGAGGAGAAGGATGAAGGGGTAGGGGGAAGAGGGGGAGGAGGAGGTGTTTTCACGTTTCTTACCGATCTCGTTAGCCCAGTCAACGCGGGCCAAACCCGGAACTTTTCTTGTTTATGCTTCAAAATTTGACCTAAGGGTAAGTTGACGACGCTGAATCGAATGGTGCTAATTATAATAAAATCAGCAACCGGCATCTTGGGGAAAAAGGGTAAAAAAGGGTAAAATATAGCCTTATCTTAGAATCTAGGCATTTAATCGAAAAAAGTTTCAAACAAAAGTTGTAGAGAATTAAAATATACATAAAAATGTTCTATGAGTTATCTTCGTATTTTCAAAAATAAGCGCATAAAATTGGATTGAAGATGGGAACAAAATTTTAAGAGTGGGAGAAGGCAAGCTTATCCCTCCGTCGCGTTTTACACGCGAGCGAGCTAGTATGCGTGCGAGCGTCCGTGTGCACTAATACACAAACGAAGGATCTTCGGCAATCTTCGGGACTCTCGGTCTTGAATGAAAGTGCGAGTGAGAGAACAAACCAATATTCTCTCTTTTTATTTATCATGCGATAACGAGTATTATTGTCCTTGGCCATCGATTGTTGAGCTTTCTGATATTTCTCTTTTTATTTTTTCTTTCGGTAGCGAGAATTTTACGTCTTGGCCATCGAGCGTCGAGCGTTTTGTATACGAGTGCGAGTGAGAAAGAAAACCGATATTTCTCTCTTTCTATTTTTTCTTTCGGTAGCGAGAATTTTTCGTTTTGGCCATCGTGCGTCGAGCGTTTTGTATATCTATATATATCGGCGTATAAGCGCGGCATTTTTAAATCGAATCTTGATGCTTATGGCACGCCGTTTCTTTATTTATTGTCAAAAATAATGAACCTTGAGTAAAAAAAAAATAATTCATTTTAACAGAAACTATTATTATTTAGTTGAGAGTAAAAATAATGAATTAATTTTGTGTCTCGCCATAAAATTAATTAGAATAATTAATTGATGTAAATTCTTTGTCTCACAAAAATTTATTTGTATATCAAATTGAATACGTATTCTTTTTAAGACGAAATTTAAAATTTAAATATTTTTCCTATTAAATTATTTATTTTATAAAATTCTAAATTACTGACTTTTTGTCTCGTAAAAATTTATTAGTGTATCAAATTAAATACATATTTGAAAAAGAAGAATTTTATATCCACACATAAAATTAATTCAAGATATATATGAAAGGATATTCTAAAAACGTGGAATTTATTTTTTGTCTATACATATTTTTAATTCATTTTTATTATGTTATAAGAAAATAGTAATGCATTCTGATTTATCTTCGAAGTCTTAAGAATTGTATGAAATAAATTGAGCTATTATCAAGTGGTGCGTTAGCGTAAGTAGTAACGTCTTCGCTTCTCGCGCTGGGTATTTAACGTTCGATTCTTCGTGGGGGAATTATTTTTTTTATAAGTTTTTCTATCCTTAGGTTATATAAATTGTTTTTACGTTTCCTAATTTCTAATTATATATAGAAAAAAATTAAAATTATTACAAAAAAATTAAAAGCAATAAATTTTTTTACATCTTGCACAAATAAAGGAAGATTTATTACTTAAATTACAAATTCATCCTGTAAATATCATCCTAAAAAATGTCTCGCTTCGGCACGTTAAAAATTAATTTTTGTTATTTATTGGATATTATTTAATTTATAATTAGTAACTTTATTACTCACGTAATAATGTTGATTTCTTAATAAATTTTTTATCGTTAGTGCAAAATTTGAAAAAAATCTGAGGTGGGACTCACTGACCGTCTCCTTGTTAAGGATAGAAAAACTTAGAAAAAAAATAATTCCCCCACAAAGAATCGAACGTTAAATACCCAGCGCGAGAAGCGAAGACGTTACTCCTTACGCTAACGCACCACTTGATAATTGTTCAATTTATTTCGTACAATTCTTAAGACTTCGAAGATGAATCGGAATGCATTACTGTTTTCTTATAACATAATAAAAATGAATTAAAATTATGTATAGACTAAAAATAAATTCCACGTTTTTAGAATATCCTTTCATATATATCTTGAATTAATTTTATGTGTGGATATAAAATTCTTCTTTTTCAAATATGTATTTAATTTGATACACTAATAAATTTTTACGAGACAAAAAGTCAGTAATTTAGAATTTTATAAAATAAATAATTTAATAGGAAAAATATTTAAATTTTAAATTTCGTCTTAAAAAGAATACGTATTCAATTTGATATACAAATAAATTTTTGTGAGACAAAGAATTTACATCAATTAATTATTCTAATTAATTTTATGGCGAGACACAAAATTAATTCATTATTTTTACTCTCAACTAAATAATAATAGTTTCTGTTAAAATGAATTATTTTTTTTTTTACTCAAGGTTCATTATTTTTGACAATAAATAAAGAAACGGCGTGCCATAAGCATCAAGATTCGATTTAAAAATGCCGCGCTTATACGCCGATATATATAGATATACAAAACGCTCGACGCACGATGGCCAAGACGTAAAATTCTTGCTACCGAAAGAAAAAATATAAAAAGAGAAATATCAGAACGCTCAACAATCGATGGCCAAGGACAATAATACTCGTTATCGCATGATAAATAAAAAGAGAGAAATATTGGTTTGTTCTCTCACTCGCACTTTCATTGAAGACCGAGAGTCCCGAAGATTGCCGAAGATCCTTCGTTTGTGTATTAGTGCACACGGACGCTCGCACGCATACTAGCTCGCTCGCGTGTAAAACGCGACGGAGGGATAAGCTTGCCTTCTCCCACTCTTAAAATTTTGTTCCCATCTTCAATCCAATTTTATGCGCTTATTTTTGAAAATACGAAGATAACTCATAGAACATTTTTTATGTATATTTTAATTCTCTACAACTTTTGTTTGAAACTTTTTTCGATTAAATGCCTAGATTCTAAGATAAGGCTATATTTTACCCTTTTTTACCCTTTTTCCCCAAGATGCCGGTTGCTGATTTTATTATAATTAGCACCATTCGATTCAGCGTCGTCAACTTACCCTTAGGTCAAATTTTGAAGCATAAACAAGAAAAGTTCCGGGTTTGGCCCGCGTTGACTGGGCTACGTTACTCATTTGCGATTTCCATGTATCGGGATCTCTGCGTTAACAACGATAGGCTATCGTCTATGGTAACGATCGACCAATCGATTTACACCTAACGTTATTTCAAGGCCATAGGTAAATAACGTTTAATACAATTAACGGCTCTTTCGTCGCAAGTTCTTGTTCAAGGTGTTCGTTTGTTTTTTTTCTTTCTTTTTCTTTTTCTTATTGTTTTTCCTCTTTAAAGACGAAACGATCGAGACGAGATGGAACGATCGATTGGTCGATCGATCGATTTTTATCGTAATTTTTTTTTTTATACATTCATTTGTTATTCCGATTGCATATTTTTCCTTCTTGCAATTAGCCGTCTTGGTTGTTTTCAATATAACGTTTTTGTTTGTTTCTTTTTCTTTTTCTTCTTCTTCTTACAACTGACTGACTGGTCGGATTTTTTTTTCCACAGTTCTATACGAGACAGTTTAAAAAAAAAATTGTCAGATACTTATCGAAATGCGTATTAATCAGATCGGAAGTTGGAAACGTTATGTCTTATGCATTTACGTTCGATATCTCGTTAAAAGATATTTCTCGAACACGCTTGATGATGAAATTTATTTCAGAAGAAGGTTTTTCGTCCCATTCGCGATTGCTTGCTTGCTTTTTTTCATTTCAGCATTATTCAAGGACGACGTAACTTTTTTTGTTCTGTCTCGAACGAAACCAGAGCGAACAATATACGTCAATTTATAAATGTTAACGCGACAAACATTTGTTAAAAAAACAAATCTAATGGATCACAATCAATCGATGATACGAAAATTTTTTCTTAACGATCGACGATATTTTTTTGTTCTAATTGAAACAAACGAATTTGTTCTCTGTAAAACAATGTTCGACTTAATTAACGTTTACACTTCTCTAATTTCTATCCTTTGATGATTTTTCGAGAGATTGGAATAGTAATTATTTAATGAAAATAATTATATTCCTATACGTAGCTGGGTTGAAAAATCTTGAACCTAACATGAGAATAAAAACAAATTTAAAACTTTTATTTTAAAAAAATAAAAAACGTAGAAACAATTTTTATATGTATATATTTTTTTTTCTTATGTTTAGACTCGAAGGGTTGAAATTTTTCAACACCTACCTCTGTATTATTTTTACGTAAAATTTAATAAAAATAAAAATACAAATAATTAAGCTTTCTCAATTTCATGAACAAATTCACGACAGTGATGATAAAATTAATATTAACTTTTCGTTTAAGGTAACTCGTCGTCGAGGATGAGATAGGAGAGAAGATGACTGAAAAAATGACGACGTGAGAAAGGAGAAGAGCTTTTGAAACAAAAACAAACATTTAATTTAGGAAAAGTATTAAAGCGGCTAGGGTAGGAAGAAGAGAGGAAGTTGAAGAAAAAAAAAGATGGGGTCTTTGCCGAATTTGCACGAGTTATCGAAGGAGAAACTCGAAAGTCCTGTTTATAGACCAGTTCCAATCGGTGGATTAGGTCCAATGAGATTACCCGCTCAAGCACCACCATTGGCACATACTCATCGTCGTGCTAGAAGCAGCGGAAATCATAATACCACTACTTTGTGGGACAACGACGCCATGTTGGAGGTCGGTTAAATATTATTTATCATAAAAATTTAAATCAAATAATTTCTCGCGTCATATTTGACGATTTTAACTTAAAACTTTTGCGATTTGCAATACTGAAACGAGATCCTTAAATTTTTACGCACTTTATCGATTAATAAATACGTACAAATGATAAAAATCAAAAACAAAATAACTCGAGCTACAGAAAAATTTTTGAGGTTAGATTTGATAAAAATAGATCATAAGTGAACATTATCAACCATAAAATACACGTCAACAGATAGAAAAGTAAAATTTTGTAAACTAGTGTAAAGGGAAACATTGTTGAATCGTTTATTGGAATGTTAAATATTTTTAATTGGCATAGAATTAAGTCAACTTATATCAATTGCAAAAGTGTGGACATAAGTTTAAATCAGAAATGAGATTTAGAGGATAATAAAATAAATAGATGTTTTCAACGCACAGCATATGGCAGCGTATTCACCGATCTCTTGTCGCTCGGCGAGGACATCCGCAGCGTTGTCTTGGAGACGACGAGATTCGATGAATTCTTCGGCAGGTGCGTCGTCGGTTCGTCGTTTGATAGCAGCTGTTAGAACAGCTCCATCCGGACCGCGTCCAGCGAAGAAAACAATTTTGAGGCATTGCGCAGCCCTGTTGTTGGGACACGCGACCTGTTCAGCCGCCATCTTGCCAATTTTTCCACTCCAAGCTGGTCTCGGAGCATTCAATCCTCACCTCGGTCCAATATTATTGGCACTGTTGTATTTGACCGCGGCTATCACCGCTTGTTTCGCGCCGATTCTTCTACAAAAGATCGGCACGAATCTGGCCATCATTGTTAACCATTTAGTAACAACAATTTTCGTCGGTGTCCACTTGTATCCAAAGTGGTACGTTTTATTACCAAGCTACGCCATTTTGGGTGCCTGCGTCAGTCCAAGTTTTTTGGCAAGGACCTCGCACGTCAACATATCGGCCACCAGTTTAGCTTTGGTCAGTGCCGATCCTGAAGATTCGGACGAGACCAGACGCGATTGTCTATTGAGAAGACTCAACAGATACATCAAACTCGCCGAAGATGCCGGTCTTGCGATAGGTAAATACAATTTCTATATATATTCCCTAATTTTATTATTATTTTATTTATCCTCAGAAAGAAATCTTACATACGTTTATCAGTTAAACTTAATTTATACATTACATTTATTTCATTATATTTTTTTTCTCAATCAATTCGTTTTTCTTAATCAATACTATAAACTTGTCTACAATTGTTGCTGTAACCAGGTTGTCTGATCGCGGCACTATTGGTCAAATTTACGGACTCGGTGTTACCTAACATATCGCAAAGCGAGATTGAGGATGTTTGCGGAGCCGAGTATTGTCCCGAGGAGACCTATTTCCACAACGAAAGTCTCTATTTACCAACTATCTCGGATAACACTTCGAAAATGTTGATAAGTATATGGTTCGGCTTTGCCGTATTAGGAATGAGCATATCTTGTGCTTTCCTTGATTCGAGGATGAAGGAACCCCAAAGTACAAACGACAGAATTAGCGCACGTCACATATTCAAATTCGTCAAGTGCGCCTTTCAAGATCCGAAGTTGCAATTAGCGGCGCCATTGACACTGTTCATCGGCCTCGAGCAAGGTTTCATTTATGCCGACTTCACTGAAGTAAGTTTACCAACCAAAAAGAAAAAAACAAAAACCAGATATTAAACATCACCGAGTATTGGACTGAAAGATGAAAAAAGCAACAAAAAATTTTGTTTATTTATTAACAGGCATACGTGGCTTGTGCCCTTGGCGGAGCTGGCACCGTAACCGTCAGTTTTCTCAGCTTAGCTGTCCTGCAGGCACTTGCTGGAGCAACCCTTTCCATGTTACTTAGGCACATCAAGAGATATTTTGTCGTAGGTAAGCACGATGCTTCTTTCTCCTTTCGTTAATAATTTAAACAATTATATCGGACAACTATATATATATTACAATTATATAACCTATCTGGTTGAATTTTAGTCGTGGGTTTCGCCTTTCATGCCTGTTTGTTACTCGTTTTGGTCGTTTGGAGACCAGCTGGCGACGATCCAGCACTTTTCCATGTTATATCAGCCGCCTGGGGAGTATGCAACTCCATCTGGGAAACTTTAATATATAGTAAGTTTAATCGAATATTAATATATTATTTTTTTACAATCAAAACAAAAACCAAAAAAAAACAAACAATCAATCCACAAACAACAAAATCGATGACAATATATCGTATTAATTTTATTTTGCAGCATTAGTATTAGGTCTCTATCCAAATTCTTGGCAAGGTCCGTTATCAACGTCGTTATTTTGGAGATGGTTAGGACTATCATTAGCGTTGGGTCTTCATGGTTTGGTTTGCACCCGATTCCGTGTGCTAGGATTGGCGTGTATGTTGTTGCTATCGGTCGTGCCTTACGCTTGGTTAGAAATTAGATTATCTAAACGTGGCAAAAGTTTGGCACCGTTGTGACCAATCGAATCAACGGCCAGCGATCGTGGATCAACGATCGAGGTCGAAGGAAGGCACAGATCGGACTGAGGTAGAATCGTTCCATCCAGTTTAAAACCAATCAGAAGAAGAAGGAGCAGCAGTGGCAGACGTAAAAGCAGCCCGGTTACGGAATACGCGACTTTTACCACGAAAGGAGGAAAATCTTCGAGAAAAAGAGCAAACAGTGTTGCGTTCGCTTGTCAAACTACTACAATGAAAACAACTACGATTATTAATACGACCAACGAGGACACGATTCTTCCCAATCCAATTAAAATTGAACAAGAACGTAGGAGTAGTAGTAACGATATAGAAATCGTTAACGACGAACCAAAATGCACCATTTTCTCATTATCCTGAGATAACCTCAAAATCTTTCACACCACGACGACAATTTATTCTTCAAATATTTCTAACAAAATTCTGCTGGTCCTCGTTTTTCTCGAGTAAATGATATATATTATCCTCGTTCACATGGAGACGAATCCTCGTTCGATTACCTCTAACCCCCACTCCCACCCTCTTGTCACCCTGTTTCCTCATTCGATTTCTCTAGCGTTCTTAAACACGTCTAACATACTCGAACAAATTTTTATTTTCTCGAATGAGTATTAAGAAGAATGGTTGATTCTATATTACATACTACAAATTTGTAATATAAGCAGAAAAAGAAAACAAAATTCAACATAGGGTTTCTTTCCCTCCTCTTCCAGATACTTATTCTATTCTTTTCAACTTTGCGTTTTCTTTTTTTTTGTTTTTTTTCTTTTTTTGCCTACAAAGAAGATACAAAAAGATATATTGTAATAGTATACGAGAAAATAAGATAAGATAAATAATTTAAGACATTATACAATTTTGATTTCAACAATTTGATTTCATTGACAATCGTGATTTTATTTTATTTTTTAAGTACAAAAACGCACATGGCGATATTATGTCAGACGTGATTGGTCATTGATGTTACTTGCTAATAAAACAGAAAAAAAGGACAAAAAAAAACAAAACGAAAATCGTGGGACAAAAAGAACATTTAAGGATCAAACGACGAAGTAAGAATAATTCGGATAGAAGAATTCAGAAATAATCTTCACAGCCCCTACCCCCACCCCTATTTCCTTTGTAATATCGTAAAATGATGAATTAAAATATTTTTGAGACGAACGAGCACTCGACTCCTCCTCCTCCTCCTCAAGGTCGACCTACGAGTGCAACGAAAAGACTCCCCCCACACCGCGTCATCGCGTAATATTTAATAAATGCTGGATGGAACGAAAGATTAATTAATTAGGATTGAATTCCGAGCCGAAATAACAAACACAATTTTTCCCGCACCGACAACCAACCCCACCTCCCCTCACCCCCGTGTTTTTCTCTCTCATTGTCAGCTTATAATCGAACTAACCGAATTAACAAGCTCACGTAAGATTTTATTATATTTTAATAGAATACGTGGGGAAAATAATAGTCAAGGAATAATATACGTTTTCACGCTCCCAATTTTTTTCCTTCTGCCCCCTCTCCGTACCCCGTACCCCTGTACCATTCGCCACGGCTCCTGAGAAGAAAAAAAAAATAAAAACACATTCATAGGCTGGTTAGCTAGCTAGTTGTATATATAAAACAAAAAAAATTATTTCTAATCCATTTTCACGGATATAAATATTTTCACGGAAAACACGTGCCCTATGTGCACGATTTAAAAATGCTATCCGTACCCTGACGTCTTTCAAATCTATTAAATCGACTTGTATAAAAAAAAAAAGGAGAAAAAAATTAACGGACGGAACAAATTAAACCGTTTTCATTACAATCTCTACAAAACTCGCTCATTATGATCTATATATATACACATATATAAGTATAAGGTGGTATGAAAAATTTGTTTGCAGCTGAATTTCATTGGTTGGAAGATTTAAAAAGCAATGCAAGAAGATTACTCGTCTTTTATTTTTTGTTCAAAAATATTAATGTTTTTATTTTCGTCTTTCGCGTTTAACTTTTGATCAACTAATTGTAAGCCAATAGATGAATCCAAAAGAAAAAAAGAACAGAAGGTTAAGAAAATATTGACAGGTACTATTTTGTTTTTATTCACGATTGATCAAGAAATATAAAAATGCATCAAACGTAGATCATAATCGAAGATAGGTGATAAAAACTCGTTCATACGCGTCTTCCCAAACTGCAAACAAATTTTTCAAAACAACCAATAACTTACCTTCATACAATTTGTCACGAATCGTATCTCTTAATTCATTGATAATATATATATATATAGAAGAAAAATGAAAAAAAAAAAAACAAAAACAACCAATAACAAAATGATAGAATAACAAATGTAATTTTCGATATTACGAATTTTATATTTTTAACGTTCTTTCGTTTGTGTTTCCTATAAAAGTGGGAATAATAATATATGCATGGGAAAAGGAAAAAAAAAAGAATCCATACGATATCAGATATAAAATGACTTCTTATTTAATAACCACTTTCTATTCAAAAAACGACTAATCATCGTTGCTGCTATCGCGATTAAATTATGATGATAATGTAAAAGTAAAACGTACGTATACTTCTTAATGTTTCGTCTGCTGTAATGAGAAATACGACACATATATCGAAAGAATGATGATGATGATGATGATGATGATGATGATGATAATGATGAAAAAAAAAACAAAAAAGAAAATAAATCAATAAATTACGAACGATGTGGAATGAAATCTGTTATAAAAAAAAAAAAAAAAAAAAGCCAAAAACAAAAAATATCTTAAGAATCATTCGTAATCGGAGTAACGTCTCGAGTAACGTCCAATAAAAACAACAGGCTTATGCAATAGGTACGTTAACAATCAAACAAACCAATGTCCATTTACGATCGTTCCAAAATTCATTCGATTGGTTAATACTTACAAGATGGAGGACGAACGCTTTTAAATACGACTCTCATATGAAATTGTTATTTTCAACTTGTCGGATAAACGAAAATGAAAAAGCAAAGAAAAGAATTATTTTATTTGATAAATAATTTCAAGGAATATTATACTACCAGTCATAAAAGAATCGATCGAATTTTAAACGCATCTGCAGAAATTATCGTATCGATCAAAAAAAGAAAAGAAAACGTTTGTCGAATTGTGAAAAATAAAAAAGAAGGTAGGAAAAAAATATAATATATATATTAGGATAAGAATTTTATCTCGTTATCCGATCTTTCCAAATTGTGTACGATGAAATGTTTTAATAGAAAAATACGCGTGTGGAAGTATTTGCGCGACAAAACGAAGTTGGTACGAAAATAAAAAGAAAAAGGAAAAAAAAGGAGAAGATAATTAAAACGCGCCGCATTCATAATTAATTATAATAATTGCGAAAACGAAAAAAAAAAAAAAGAAAAAAAAATTATATAAATGCACCGTGTGCCTCTGATTATATTCCTAATATACATATATGCGTACATAAAATATTCTTAAAAAAAACGTATAAACTCGTTTCCGGAATGTATTTTATCCATCGCCGTATCCAATTATCACCGCATAATAAAAAACTTTTCTAAATTCTAAACTGTCGTGAAAAATTTTAAGCGCACGTATAAATAGATACACGACGTATTAGAAGATGAAAAAAAAAAAATAACACCCGATATAAATTTCTAACAACCACGAAAGATCGCGTAGTAGTACGTTACTTCGAAGAAGGTTTGAAAAGTTGAAAACAATTAAAAAAAAGTAAGAGAAGAGAGAGAGATTATAGAAATGATTAGAAAAATAAAAAAAAAATCAACTAAGGAAAGAAAATAAATGTTATCAGAAAGTTTACTGCGTGTTGCAAAATAATAATCTAATAAATCCACTCAAAATGGGGGATAAAGGACGACACTTTATCCAAGTGTCGTCGAGTGGTAAAAATCGACACCCTAATCGCGTAAATACTATAATACTATCACGCGTATGAATATTCAGTAGTCTTTTTATAAGAACTGCGAATAAAATTCAAATAGAAACGAAATCGTTAAAGAATGGATCGTAAAATTTTTATAAAAAAAGAACAAAAAAAAAGAAAGAGAAAAAAATTAAAACTACGTTAAATAGGAATAAATTAATTGCGAAAAAATTGTCGTCGTTTTCGTTGTCGTCGTCGTCGTCGTTGTCGTCTGATTTTCGTGGCCAATTTAGCCGACAATATTTCAAATTGTGAATGAATTCATTCAAATTACAAAATAACGCACGAATCTCTCTATAAAAAAAAAAAAAAAAAAAAGCAGGGGATTATGAAACGGCATTGGAAAAAAGGCATGTATAATTATTGTGTATTTCATGAAATAATAAATAATTATTCTTATTTTATATCGAACGACATTTTTAATTTAAACTTTCATTGGTTTTCTTTGTCGCGCGCATTTACCAACCAACACTTCGCGCGGAAGGATTAATTATTTCAATATTTGTTTTCTAAACCAAAAATGCTTTTTCTTCTCATTCTTCTTTTCTTTTAACTTGTATCTTTCCTTTCTTTTGTTGAGAAAAAGCAAACATTAAACACGTTTATCTTTGAATATTCTCTTCAAGTTTTTTTTTTTAAATATATATACATATATATGTATATTTTTTTTTGTTCTTTTCTATATAAGCGACACTTCTAACTCAACTTCCTCGTTCAATTAAATTCCCAAAGCATGTGTGTATAACGTTAACTATAGGTATGTATGTATGATGTAAATCGTCTTTACCGTAGCAAATGTGATAGACGAATTAGTCAAATCTAAGATTTATTATAATAATAATAATAATAATAATAATAATAATAATAATAATAATAATAATAATAATAACCCGATCGTTGGCAGTAAACGAGCGAAGGAAATTATTTTTTGCGTGTCGCGTTAGTTTTTTTTTTCTTTCTATTCGATGATCAGATTCGAACAAATTTGTTGGATAACACGCGAAATACACGAATCATCTGTTTTTTTTTTGTTTATTTTTTTTTCCTTTTTCTTTTCTTGTTTGCTCGTTCTCAATGATTAATTATCATCGATTCTTGTTAAATCATTTTCTTTCTTCACATCATCCATGCCGATCAACCGCGGTGACAGACAAATACACAATCTATAAAACTCATACGCTACACGTTAATAATAATAATAACATTATCTTTATCTAAATTATTGTCACCATCACACATATGAGACGTGAGTTAATAGTAGTCTTTATCCTTTATTTTTTTTTTGTTCTTTTTCTTATTTTTTTCCTTTTTTCTTCCTTCTTTCTTTCTTTTCTTTCTTTCATATTGACGTACTAGGCGAATAATAAATATAACAAATAGAATTGTATATATGTATCTAATACACTCACATTCATCATACCGCTAAACGCCATGGAGACACTTTGCTATAGTTTTGTATAACTTTAACAATGCCCCCCCACCCCACCCCACCCCAACTTTCCCCACCCTTTTTTTCTCAATTTAATTCTTTTATTTATTACTTCATCGATCAAGTTCCTTTCTTATTTATTCCCAAAAAGAAAAATTCTTTCTTACTTTTTTTTAAAAAACATAATAAACTTTGTAATTAATTTTCCGTCTTTTCTTTTTTCTTTTTTTTTTGTCTCACTGTTCGTTGGTTTCTATGAGAAAACAAAAATCACGCATACATACGTTTCGGGGAAGCAAGTATAAACTATTTTCGATAAATAATAGTTTACTTCGTCGGACTATCATCATCATCATCATCATCATCATCATCATCATCATCATCATCATCAGCATCACCGTTATAGACGTGGATTACTAACATACATACCTCAATATCAAAGTCAACATACACAATAGAGATCATAAGGAAAATATACTTGCGTCGTTTGAAATAAAAAATAAAATAAAATAAAATAAAATGAAATAAAATGAAATAAAAAGGAAAAAAAAGTAATTAAGGAAATAACCCGCTATAAGAATAAAAGTGAAACAGATTTGACGAATATACGATTACAAAAAACAAAAAGGAAACAACAAGAAAAATAAAAAGGAGACAAAAAGAACGCGCGTTAAGAAAGAGAAAGAAAGAAAGAAAGAAAGAAAAAAAATAAAATAAAATAAAATAAAATAAAATAAAACTTTAAAGAAAAAAAAAGTCTATCGTTTAGTAACTCTCGATTCATTTTATCACCTGTTCTTAAAAAGAAAATACTGTAAAAAAAAAAGGAGTAGTCGGAGTCGTAATTGAAAATATTTTGCTACAACGTTGTCACGGGCGTAAGTAAATTAATCAAAGTGTATATAGAAAATTGCTTAACAACAATCAATCTGCGTAGAATTTTCAGTATTTTTTTTTTCTTTTTTTTTTCTTTTTTTTTTTTAAATATATTCTTTAATGCAACGTAAGATTAACAATACTGAAAAGTTTCAACGTTTTAATCGCGAAGAAGATTATTTTTCTTTTTCCTTTTCTTTTTCTTCTTCATATGATCGCAAGGAAAAGATGATCTTCAAGAAAATAACAAGAGCAGGTATAACCTAACCGTATGACCTAACTTCTTTTGTCGTTTTTTTTTTCTTCTCACAAAATCTCAGTCATTCGTTTTTATTCTCTCACACTTATTTTTTTTATTCAAATGTGCAGCATACGACGCGTCTTTTTTAAACGTTCTCTTGTATTCTCTTTTTCTTCTTCTTCTTCTTCCTTTTTTTATCATCTTCATCTTCTTTTTCTTCTTTTTATTCTTCTTGTTTGATCTTGTCGACGATAACGCGGAACATTAGACCGAATATCCAGGCGAGCTCTAACAAAAAGCAGTTGGATATTATAGGAATAATTAAAAATCACGAGAAAACAGTCTATTTTTTTTTGTCTGGAAACTTTCGTGAAACTCACCTGTCACGGTCCAACGTAATTATAATACCTTAACATATAATATTATTATATCCCAACGCGTATAATTAAATATAAAGAAAAGAAAAAAGTTTCCACTCTCTCTCTCTCTCTCTCTCTCTTTTCTCTCTCTCTCTCTCTCTTTTTTCTCTCTCTCTCTCTCTTCTTTCTTTCTCTCTCTCTCTCTCTCTCTCTCTCTCTTCTCTCTCTCTCTCATTTCTATTTCGATCGATAAAAACTAAACATAAATCTTACGTGCCATTGTTATTATGTTAATATTTTTGTATCTTTTCTGTTAAACTTCGTCTCTCATACGCATCGCAACAAGCAAACGACGAACGACGACTGCAACGAAAGTAAATATAATCGATTTACTTACATATGACTCACGAAGCTTTGAATTATTATAGCCATCACACTTTCTCGAACTCTTTTCATTTTCTTTTCTTTTTTTTCTTTTTTTTCCTTGTATTGTTTTTATCGTGCCGTTAAGATCCTCCATCCCCCCCTTCTGCTTCTCTTCCATTTTCCTCCCATTTCCCTACCCCTTTTTATGTACATTACAATTTGTTTTAACGCTGAATACAGCCATAATATCTCTCAATCGCAGTAATAATATCTTTTATTCGGTTCTCTTTAAATTCGTAGAACGGAATCATCTTTCCTTGAATAACTTTTAGCAATAATCAATTAATTTAATTCCTTATTCACATTGTGTCATATTTGATAATAATATCGCATGATAACGAGGCTCTCTCCCTCTTATTTTCTTTTTTTCTATTTTTTTTTGCCTTTTTTTTTTTTCTTTTTTTGGTAACTACGCGCAAGCATGGAACATAACTATATTCGCGTCTGACCCGCAGTATTTAAACGCATCATCAGCTACCATTATACTATCCGTGCTATGTACACACTTCATTCATTGCGTTAAATTCAATATATCAAGGTAAAAATGCCAATAGAATTATTAATGAAATTTTGTTTCTTAAATGAAATGAAACTTCTTTACGTAACACAGGAACGGAACATTGACAAAAAATAATTACATGTATGTGTATATATATATATATATATATATATATATGTATATGTATGCACATATATATACATATATATATATACATATATATTCATAAATTAAACATAAATATAATAATACGTTCATATATAATATAATATATATATATATTTATATATGATATTATATTATATTTATATATAATACATAAAACACATTGATATTCTCGAAAATATACAAATAATATATACTATAATAATCTCTCTTTTGTCATTTGTAGTTACGTTACCGTTCATTTTTTACCATTGTATATCAAAGAATATAAAATAAGAATCATTTCGAAAAATGCTATTTCAAGAAAAAAAAAATATAATTATTTCAACATCCTTGAACACACAATGGTAAAGACAACGGAAGCTGCAATATTTGAAAATTGGGTATATCATTCGATGAGCAAGCAAATGACGCATTCAATTGCATCAACGATAATTAACCATAGCACAGTAGCTGGCAGCTATTCTTGTTCTTTTTTTTGTAATACGGGTAAAACTATGATAATGCATATAACTGGTATGCCGAATAGTGCAATAATATCGAGCTAATTCGAAAGCTCGACTTTTTTTAGGTCACACATAAGCGATTTAATTTACTTAAGGAAAAACACTGCCCCCCCTATCCTTTTCTGGCCACATACACACACGCATCATACTACACACTCGCGCATCGCTCTCTTTTTGTTGTTGTTGTTGTTGTTGTTACCACAAGTTTTACCAGGTTAATTCGATTATCTCGATTCGAAGTGCCATTAAAGGTCTTGGAGATTCAATAATTTACAATCACTACTTAAATTTGATAGTTAAGAGTATATCTCTGTACTAAATTAGGACGAAATACTCAGACCGGGGTATAATTGCCCTTAGGTTTGTAGAAGAATTGTCTTTTCACAAAGCGTCTCGTTATTTCACTCAATAGCAATTTCTTTTCCTTCTTAATCTTCTTCAATATACCCCTGTTTTCTTGTGCACGTCGTGATAAATACGGTAATACCTCTTTAACAGGTCCATAAGGAATATATTTGTATGCCGAATAACCAGATTGACCTGAAACAAACACAAAACAATTTGTTAGACACAATTCATTTTCTTCCCTTCATTTTATCTTATCTTCAAACTCAATCAATACTACTAATAACACTGCTAATTTAATTATTACATACATTAGCAATAATTTAAAAAAAATGTAAAATATATTATCGAGTGTAAATAATTAACAATCAAAAAAAAATCAAACACAAGCGAATAAACAATTACAATTGAATATTTAATAGCATAAGACTAGGTTGCAAGGATTTGCAACCGCAGACTTTGAAATTACTTAGAAGTGATTACGTTGTCAGTCTCGAGAATATGTTCAAATCAAATATATTATATCTTACCTAATGGGAACGTTATGTAATCACACATTCCTAGTAATTGACCGAAACAAATAACTTTATCTTCTGGCGAGATTCCGATTTCCTTCATTCTAAACAATATAAAACAAGAAAATGTGTATTCGTTATCGAAAACATTTAAAGAAGTAATTAATCGATGTTAAATATAATAAATTACGTACTTCTCAATGGCAAAACGTACGGTGTCTTCGTTGTGTGAGGCAACCATAATACCTATCTTCTTAGGGTCTTCGCCCTTGTCTTTGTACTGCTTCATCCGCCTCAAACATTCCATCAGTGTTCTGTGATAAGATTCAGTAGTTGCTTCGTAAGTTGGATTCGTTGGATCAGGATAACCCATAGCTGCTGCTCTTGCTCTTTCCTATCAGAATTTATCACGATTATCCGAATAAATTAAATTCATTAATAGCTGGTGTATACTAATTAAATGTAATAGAGAAACAACATTGCAATGATATTTCAAATATCTTCCATCATACGGATAGGGATGATAACTTTTAGATGTAAATAACGTTAATACGTTAATCATACCTGCTCAATATAAGCACCCCGAACAATTTTCGCACCAAAATAGAAGTTTTGACGTTCGGCTTGTTCCAAATCCGTTTTTACCTCGTTATAAGCCTCCTGAAGATATGTCTGGTACGTATTGAACACCACGGCCTATGAAGTAGACCATTTGGGATTGAGAAATGATTCACTGAAAATTTGCGGATTGATAACATATTACGTTCTTTAAATAAACCATTACCTTATCTGTATTGTACTTGCGCATCATTTCCAATGTTAGTCTTGAGATTGCCGGCTGGAAATACGTTTGCTCCGCGTCTATCATAATACGTACGTTTAACTTGTCGGCGACCTGTTAACAATAAATAAATCAATTTCTTATTACGTGAACTTTTTACTGTCTTCTTCTTCTTCTTCTTATTATTATTATTATTATTATTATTATTATTATTATTATTATTTATTATTTATTTATTTTATTCTTTTTAATATACGTACCGTAACAATATTGTTCAGTCTTCTGATCATATTCCTAAACATTTCCTCTTCCTTTGATGTTAATTGGGTCATTAATCTCACCATTTTTCCAGTTTTTATATCGGGAACTTGAAACGTTTCACTCAACTCGTAATTCTCATCCAGGATTCCACTCCAAGGAAACAAGTGAATTACACTACAAACAAATAAACGTAACTTCATTATTATGTTTTATGTTTAATTTCTTCATCACGCATGCGAAAACGAATATTCATTGGATGAAAATATATTCATATACGAATGTTTTTTTTGTGTGAAGAATCATTAATTTGAATAAAATATATTTCAATCAAATGCATGCTTGTTGCAAGCGTAACAAGACAAATGGCAATATTCTAAAACAGTATTATTATAATGATTGAAAAAAGAGACAATGCTACATACATACCCTTCTTTATCCGATTGGATCTTTTCAAGAAACTTTTGTACCGTTACCGCATCCATTACGTGAGCCTCTTCAAATTTTTTTTTAAAATCATCGGGTTTAGCGTGATGAGCCAAAACAGCACCCTCGCCACCAACGACGTCCGACATATATTGTCGCGCTCGCATAATCACTTCGGACAATTGAAGCTTTAATAAAAAAAATAACAAAAAAAAATATTATAATTGATATTTAAAATATGAATGTTATTTAAAATAAACGCAAAAAAAATCTGCGCAATATATGACTTTTAGATAAAAACGTATTTGGCCTATGATAATGAGAAAAAAAAAAAGATGATTTACTAACCAAAAGTTGTGGACGACCAAGCGCTGTCAATTTAACAGCCGTGATTCCAACGCCCATAGAAGCACCTGCAAAAAAATATTAAAAATTTTAATTACTTCTTGCATCATTTCACTCATTTATGTTCTGTTGTGTAAAACATAATAATATCATTCAAATACGATCACTCAAATAAGTAGACGTTTAATTTAAACAATGCGCACAAAACTATGTACTAGAATTTTGAATATAATATAATTGAAATATAAGATTTTTCTTTTTTTTTTATTTTTATGCTCCAAATAAAATTTCTTGCAAATCAAGTTCGAGTTCCTTCGCAATCAAATTATTTTTCTTAAAGTTTTAATCGCAACTTATCATTTCAAAAAACTGAGAGAAAAATATTATTTATATTATTAACTTTAAATCTGATCTCATCTTTTTCCGTAGAATTAAAATTAATATCCTATAGTTGGAAAAAATCGAAGGAAATCTTTACGTGTTTAAAAATACATTGAAATTTTTTGCAAACAAATCAAAGACACTCGATAGAATAAACGCAAAGTGGAGAAGACAAGTGTATAATGCAAATGCAATAAGTTTACCCTAACTCTCGACTATTCTCGGTAGGATAAATTTAACGTAAGCATTCGTTTTTATTTATTCTTTTACTAAGAATAATTGAATAAATAAGAAATTACGTAAAATAT
Source organism: Polistes fuscatus (assembly GCF_010416935.1). Taxonomy (NCBI): domain Eukaryota; kingdom Metazoa; phylum Arthropoda; class Insecta; order Hymenoptera; family Vespidae; genus Polistes; species Polistes fuscatus. The sequence continues at coordinate 3,469,559 of NW_025113118.1, forward strand.
CCTAATATCTTAGCAACACCAAATGCTGTTGCAATCATTTAACATCATTCTTAAATATTCATAAATATCTTTTCAAAAATTGCAATTAATTCTGATCAATTGAATCTGTGATTTGTTAGTTCGCAAAGGAAAAAAAAAACAAAAAAAAGTAATAAAAAATAACGAGTAAGAGAAAGAGAAATAGGGAGAAAAGAAAAAATAATGAACGACCCCAAAGAATAGTAATTGTTCGTTATAGTCATCGTCGATCGGATATTTTTGTGGAAAACAATTTAGGCGAATGTGTTATGTCACATCGTTGGTCGAAGATTATATTAGAGAGTCCGAGAAAAGATCTACTAGAAAATATGATATTTATAGCAAATTCTCGGACTGGCAAGATACTATGCCAAATTATTTTCATCTAATATTAATTACTTTTTCTTTTTGGGATTAATATTGATGATACTTCTTCTTGAATTAATAAATTATAATATACTAGTATTATAGTTATATCTAATACACACACACACACACACACATTATAAAGAATTGGATTTATATTAGATTTAATTATATATCTGATACATAAACGTATTATAAAAAATTAGATTTTGTTTATGGATACTACTACCATTTGAAATGAGATCTGTTATACACTTTCTCTCTCTCTCTCTCTCTCTCTCTCTCTCTCTCTCTATTTAATTCTCATTATGGTCTTTCTGTTTGAAACGTCGCCAATGTTTCAAGTGAGACGAGTACTTCGAAGGCACGTCACGTAACGTGTAAACAACAACGTGTACCATGTATTATACATTCATGTGTAATGATAACACGTGTGGTCTTCCCATACCCATAAACGTGCGGTTTTTCACACACCGATGAAAATCGAATAGAAGACTCATACATGGGTAAGATAAAATGATCAGATAAATGACTACGGTACGCGTGCTTATCTTTTTCATAGCAGAAGATTGAATGAATGACGCGACACGCAAGATTAAACTCGTTGAGTAATAATAATAATAACCATTAAAAGTTGTGAACAGTCATTCTTAAATTTTGTATTCAAACATATTTAACTCTCACAATTCGTACGTATTAAGGTGAATCAAAATTTCGTGCGTTTATTGTGTTGTATTATTAATTTGAAACTAAAAATAATGGAGAATGAGGAGATTGTTTTAGTAAAATTTATTTTGGAAATATTAATTAAAAAACAATACACGAACTACTTTTGGTTCACCCTACCAATTATATCCTTTTGTTTTATTATTATTAGTATTATTATCTTATGGGGGTGAGTGGAAGGAGAGGAGGGGCTCACCAGCAACGGCCTCGAGACACCTAATGAAAATATCCATGTTTCGTTCGCAGGAAGCTTCGTTCAAATAAAAATACGTCCTAGCCGAGGATACTTTGTAACGACGATCGGCGAACGATTTTTCTACGTGGTATTTCTTCAACGGTCCCTCCGTCTTCATGTCCCCCGCTTCCGACACAGATGCCCTAAAAAAAGTCGTGATCTAATTTGAAAAAAGTAATCGATTATTGTTCGCGAAATAATAACTGATGTCAAATAAATCATTCGCATCTCTAAATATATTTGTAAAAATTTACATGGCATTTAGTTCTTTTTTTTTTTTTTTAATTAACCCTTTGAATGCGGAACTCATCTAACGATAATCACCGAATATTATTATATATATAATAAATATAATATAAAAATATATATGAATAAAATAAATAAAAATGATTTCCTTTAATGTTAAAATATTTCGATAAAATAAAGACAAAAAAGAAAACAGAAGTAAAGAATTTCGAGCCAATGGTGGTGGTAGGTAGAAAAAAATTGAATAAGCGCATATATGCGTCTTTGGTCTTTTAGCGAATTGCTTTCGTTGGACGCATATATGCGCCCACAACACTCAAAGGATTAATTGTCCAATTTAACTTCTTATTTTTTTGGTTAAAAATTCTCGCAAAAATTTGAACTCACTGAACTTCACGACGTTCCGCCTCTTCCTGCGACAAATCTTCCTCGACGGAATAATCCAGAATAGGTTTGACGCCGAATTGTCGTAACCTGTCAAGAACCGGAGTTATTTGTACCTCATCCTCGCCTGCTACGAAATGTCCATAAAACGTTCCCTTCATCAATTTAGTAAAGAGCTTTTCTCCGAGCATTTTCTTCGCCAGCTTCATAATCTGAAAATATCGAAAAAGATATTCTGTTTCTGTAAAAAGATCAAATGGATACTATAAAATATAAATAAAAATAAATATAAACTAATAACATGTAATATAAGTATACGTGTGTGTGTGTGTATGTGTATGTATCCTTTTGAAGTTTCGTATTAACATTCGTGGAATAATCTGAAGTAAATAATCCTAATCTAAGATCGGTGTGTGTGTGTTTGTGTGTGTGTGTGTGTTGTATATTATAATATAATACTTATTTATATTGAAATCTAAACACGATACGATTAAAACTCTGCGACGATGCAACTTTTCTTTCATGGAACTCGATTCATAATTTATGACGTTACGATTATGCTAAAGAAGAAAATCGAATTAATGTCAAATACAAATTACCCCTATGATCGATCATAAATCTTCGTTAAATTTACTTTGTTTCTTTCTCTTTCTCTCTCTCTCTCTCTCTCTCTCTCTTTCTCTTCAAATAAAATCTTTTTCTATGATTTGATAAACGATCGAATAACTATGAAACGAAGTAAATTAGTGAGATAAGTTTTAACCGTAAAGAACATTTTTATTGGACGATTTGTCATTTCGAAAAGCACGCGGAAAATTACGGAAAGGAAACAAAATGAAAACTATCAAAGATGTTGTTATGGCAAAGCGAAGTAATAATAAAATATCAGGAGACGTATTACAGGAAACACAAACATCGTAATAACATTTTCTTATCTAACAACCTTCATTTCAAATAATGAATCTTGGAATTAGATCGAAGATTTTTGACTTACACAAAATATTCTAAATTATTGTTATATGCGGAGATAAAAAAAAATAATCTTTTTCGAAGATAAATTCAATACAATTAAACAAAATTAAATATAAATAAATTCAATATAAATATTTTTTGTGTGTGTTAACTTTCTCAAGAGACCTCGTGAAGTATAGAAACGCAATTATTAAACAGATTACTTCCGATTGTTAAATATTGTTAGATTTTTAAAACAATCTAGAAAGTTTATCGAATCACTAGGATTGGTAATTTCCAACTAGATAGATATATTTCTCGCGAGAAAAAAATACAATGCAATTATTAAATATTTCTATGTTTGTATAAACAATTCTTTTTTAAAAAATTCATTCGACCGTACGGTACGCTTTTTATTTATACGCTCATTTGTTTAATAAAAAAAAATAATATTTATAAATGGGATCAAAGGATGTAATAAGTATATCTATCTATCTATCTATATATATATATATATATATATATATATATATATGTATATATATATGTATATACGTATCTGTATGTGTATGTAGGTAACATAATGTGATATTAGTAAAACACATCGACAATATTGAACATCGATAAGACTATCGATATTTAATCATTTGTTAGAACATACAAGTGTCCTTTGTAATTGAGTGTTACGTATATAATGTATGAGTATTGCATCAATTCATTATTTCCATTACCATACTTATCGTTCGTTCACGTGTTGTATTTAACATGATCTAATAAAACACATGTACAATTATATTTTATAAAAACGATGATTAGTAGACAAAGAAAGTTTTTCTTTTTTTCTTGTTTGAATAACGAAACACGAATTATTTTTAAATCAATTTCTTTTTTCCCCCACTACCACGAGATATTCGCAAATGTTTTAGAACGATAGTAATTCAATTTGTTTCCTTTCAATTATATTTTTTTTCCTTTACAATCTTCGTTATGGAAAGAAACGCGTAATTAAAAAAAAAAACAAAAAGAAAAAAAAGAAAAGGGTACAAAAATAGAACGAAAGAAATAAGGGATCCGTAATTACGATGATTTCCTAATCGATTAGATTTCTATGGGGTTTCATATATGAAACTAACTGCTAATACTTTGGTAGTCCTACAAGTGTCCCCCGATCTGTAAATGAAACTTACGAACTTCATCAGTAATTAAAACCCAAGATGTATTCATTAGAATAGAATCGTTGTTCAACATTATCTATAGTTTGTAAGATAAACAAAACTTTGCCTGTATTTGTCTGTTGTTGTTGTATTAACATATACAAGTTTATATTTGTCAAATCAATGAATACTAATTTATAATTATAATATGTTTGCAAAATCAATTGATTCTAATTAATAAGATTAAATATAAGACAATATATTATAATAACACGCCAATCTCATACAGGATGACCCACCCACGTGATCTAATTGAATAAACAAATTACAACGTCGTATAAAATATGTAAAAATAAACATCAATGCGAACGCATTGACACACAAAATTGTAAATATTTGTTATATTTAAGAATAAAATGAGAATTCGAGAATAATTTCATCCCGTCGAAAAAATCAATTCAATTCCATCGACGAATTGAAATTTACGAAACGAATCTCTAAATCGACAAAAAAATTTGTCACGTTTATCAAAGTGAGATAACGATCGAAGGGCAAACGTTTCAACGCTTATTTGAAATATACAATCAATTGATATACCGAGAGAACACTTAAAAAGAACAAAAAATCTTTCCTTTTTCTTCTTTTTTTTTTTCTTTTTATGCATTTGTATTTACACGTATACTTAAAATGTGACTTCTTTTTTTTTTCTTTTTGTATTGAATCAATGTTTATTCACGAACGTGTTAATCACTTGCTTCAGAATTGTGACGAGTAACGCACGTATGTGAATTGTACTTTTTATAACAGACTAATAATTACACGGATTCGTCAAACATAATTGTTCCCCATTCACATTCGTCCCAACTCGAATTTACGCAACTCACACTGTCTGTCTGTGTCGCGTTTTAATCAATATCAGTCGTGAACAAAATTATCAATTTCGTCGAAATATATTTCTTTAATATCACACTTTTCTACGTTTTTGAACATCAATAATACGAAATACAATTTTTTAGAGATCAAATTGTACTCGTTAAAGTAATAATATTTCCTTTCTATATTTTTAAGAAAAAAAATTATCAGATGTGTAACATTTATTTGGATTTTTATTTATAATAATTTATTGTACACCAATTAAATTGCACCAATTAATTATCAGCACATGTAAATTTGTACCGTTATTTACGAATATTTGTAATATGACAATGTAATAATATACATTGAGAAACACTGGGAATCTCACTCGGTCTCCTTTTGTAAAACATTTTTTGTGGTTAACTACGTGCTAAGTAAAAGAGCAGTTTTTTTTTTAGAACGGAAGTCAATGGAAATTTTTGGTCTGCAACACAATATGCTATCTGTATTGAATTTCAATTAATTGTTCTTGAATTTTGAATATTAAAATAATATATATATATATGTGTTAACTAAGTAATGAAATAATTGTATTAATAAATCACAAGGATAAACAATTAATCATGTTATCACGAATTTAATATTTGAATCATATTTTGTCGATATAATTAATCCTATAAAATACAAATCTTCGCTTATCATTGATCCCAAACAATATCAATTCAACATCAAAAAAACCAGCTGAACATAAATAATCGTTCCTTAAAAAATATAATAAAAAAATTTTGAATAAAATTATAAGATAAAAATCCTAATTAAAATATAAACATCGTATCTGATGAGCAGGTCAAAGATTAAGAATCGATGAAAATAATGCAATGAAAATAATGTTAAAAGATGCAACGGTTTTAACAGAAGTAATGCAAGTAATGCAGGTTAGTGCAGGTTAGTGCAAGTTATATATATCAACTACTACGTAGATACATATATACTTATATACATATGTATATATATAAGATATATCAAGATGGTAAGGTGAACATATAAAACATGTTAAACGAGAATTGAACCAACGATCGGGAACCAACGACTCTTCGTTAGTAATAATACGCTATCGTATCCACGAACAAACTCTCTTCGTCAGGATCAATACTCGGACCACCTTGTCAGACAGTACGATACGTAACAACCTAGGACGAACTTATACATATGTAATATATACATTTATTATATGAACTATACACATATATACTCTATACGAGTATTCACAAATACATAGTAAAGTATGTGCATGTTAATAGGTCACTCGATAGATCTCTCCTACAAATGCATCCTTTTCTTCATAATAACAGTCTTATTTTTTCTTTTTTAAGATAAACCAGTCGGTTTATTTCTTTATAGATCTATGAAAATAAAAAGATTATGGGCGGGTGTGGAGGTTAGATATTGGAAACAATATTTCAAACGATTTATTCTGATAAATATATTTCAGTTGAGATTGATTTTAGTACGTTTGTAAACGTATTACGAATGAATCTTGTAATACTATTGATCTAAACTTTTACCATCTTGTACAGGGATATATTGTTTATTTCTTTAAAAGGTAATCAACTTATTTACAATTTATCAACAACATTTAAATATATGTAAGATATACGTGTACTTCTAATACGAGTATCACAAATACGAGATAAAAGTATTGTAGTAGGGTTTAATAGGTCACCCTAGATAGGTGTCCTAAAAACGCGCCCTTTTCTTCCAAATGACAATCTTTCTCGCGATAAATGAGTGTGACTTCCTTTATGGTTTATCGATACTCAAATTTCGTGCTAAAATAAATGAAAATTACGAATGTTTGACAAATTTTCGCGAACTATTATATTTTCTAATAAATAAAATATATTATTCGCGTAATATTCTAATTTTTCTCGTACTTGTTTGCCAATAGTAATATTCAGTTTTTAATCCAAACCTTTACGTTTTGTATAAATGAAAAAAAAAGAAAAAAACATTTAGAAAGTTAATAGCAAACGTGGAAGTGTATGAAATATTGGAGTTTGTTAATGATAAGGAAAGTAAGTTCAAATATAACCACGCCTCTGAAACAGGTAGTCCAGTATTTGCACCTAGTCGATAGCAATGTTTCTCAAAGGCTTATAAATGTTTACCGTAGTTTCGAGAGATTATTTATCGATAAAGTCATTAGTAATGTGCATATGTAGGCGCATATATGCAAACAAACGGCGTACGACACAATATTTATGTTTCCTGTGTGCAAGCTTACTTTTCCGGAGAAGAAATATTATAAAAACAAGAAATAAAAAAAAAATAAAACAAAGTCGCATAAGACTACAAATTGTAATCTCGCCTAAAGAGAGTTGTGTCACGGAATTCGCGATATGTTCGAAGAATTTGCGACGAATTTTCCTTTATTTTTTTTTTATTCTCATGGAAAGGGTGGAAAAAACATTAAAGGGAAAAAGAAAATCATGAGATCTCGTAATGGCCACGAAAAGATTCTCTCACGTTAAAGAGGCGCCAGAGACAACTAACCGGACGACCTTGGATATAGTTATCACGTGTCGTTAGGGACCAATCTCGAGTGGGACATTGGACTCATTCGTAGCTTCCTTCGCGTTAAAATTGGCCGAATACTTTTTTAAATGTATTGTAACTATCACAAAAACTAACGAAGATAGATGAAACCATGAGAATGAATGAGGAGAAAAAGCAATCCTATTGCGTTACATTACAAAATGATCTAATGAAATCCTGATCAAGGGAATGATTCAAAACTTCACGGAACTGCCACCAACGTGTATTCGCATGAATGCAAATAAAAAGTAATCTTATTATTAACCCATCAACTGAGAATGACGTGTTAACTCGTCGTGGTATTTCGAAGAAAAATATGGAAGTAAAATTAAACTCGATACATCATTTTAATGAATGTCCAAGAGAAGGAAGGGCTTAGGATTAATTTGTTAATTGCTTGTATTACAAATTTGCGTAAACCTTTTTTCCGAACGCACAATCATTTGTTGTTTCTTTTTTTATATTATATAGAACATATTTAAATTCCCTATTATTTAATAATTACGCTTTTGATCAATGAAAAAGTTAACAATCTCAGGAATAATCGAAACCAGGACAAATATATTATAAGTCTAGGTCCAATAAGTTGATTTAAAATTGGCGCCAAATTGTGAATCGATTTATCGAATGGTAACCGGCATATTCTAGGGCGCAATATTTGAAATAGCGAACACGTGGAGTAAGATGGCCGAAGGTGGCCGAAGGTAGCCGTAAATGGCCGTGTGTCTAATGCAATTCAACGAGTACTATGTCCTCGTCCTCGTCCTCGTCGTCGTTGTGCATAGGAGGATTGTCTCTTTCTCTCTCAGTTTATCTGTCAAGTCTTACGTTCTTTCTTTTTACGCACTAACACTTTCTGCTAGAACGTCTGGCAACCGTCTGAGCTTAGTCTGACAGGACATAGATCTTTACCGTTTCTTGAGGCAATGGCCTGTGCGTGTGTGGTGTCTCTTCAATTTCTCATTCTTCCTCTTTCTTTTCATTCTTAGTTTCCATCCGATCGCGGTATAAATTCGTATTTTCTTTTAAGAATCGCACGACTACTGAATATCCCAAACTCCTTAAAGAAGGAAAAACGCGAATATTTTTGTAACTTCTCCTATAGTCCTATACGGCGTACATTTTCATTTGCTCGCTTTAAGTTTATTTATAACCGAAAGCTTCAGAGTGGTCTCTCTCTCTCTCTCTCTTTCTCTTTCTCTTTCTCTACGTTCCCTTCGTATACCAAGTAAATCTTCTTGCCACTCTTCTCTTCCCTCGCTCATCTAACGAAGATAGACCAAATAGTTTTCGGAGACTCGGTTACAACTATCATCATACTAACAACAAGAGCTTCTTGCCAAATTGACTCATGATTTACTATAGCGTTACCAATAGTTTTAGAGTTAATGCATGTGACCGTGATCAAAATGTTAGCTTGGATGTTTGTTTGCTTTGTCATTCGCTTTCGTATTTTTTTTTCTTTATATCTCGATGTCATAGATCCTAAATAACAACAGCTGTAAGCTTCTGTTCGAAAAATTTGGCAAATAAAACCGATGGCGAATAAATCTTATGGAGGACTATTTAGAAAATTTCAAATCACAGTTAAATTAATCTACAAAGTGTTTCTTCTATTGTCCTATCTATTCCACGATAAATGATCCTTAAAGATGACTTCTTTGTAATATGAACAATAGTGAACAACTATGGTGATCGATCGTTAGAACGGAATTTCGTATCCTTTTTTTATTCGAAGGTGCTGCCACCTGTCGACAAAAACGCAAGCTTCTACAGTTCGTAGATACACGAAGGTCGAAGGAACTTAAAAAGATCACCGTAAAATATTTAAGTATGAATTTTAAAGTAAACCGCTAATTGATCAAACGAAAACACAAATAACGATAATAATTTTTAATTATATTTAATTACGTTAACATTTTTATTCATATTAAATTATCCCAATAAGGCAATAAACTCTTAAACTAAAATGTCCGCAATGAAGCTGTCCTTTTTACGTGTTCAATGATTCAAACTAGTCTGTACAATTTGATATTCAAATATCCTGTAGCTAATTGTATCAGCAAGTATGCAATAATTTGGTCACGATAATTAGGTCAATAAATATTGTAAAGTCGAAAGAGACGTACAAACATGGACGTAAAAATAGTTCTTTTCTCCCCCCTCTTTTTCTCAACCAAAAATTCCCGCCAACGAAAGATGATAATACCTCTCGAATTTTTTCAAGGTCGCATAATAATATCGATGTTTCGGGCTTCGATACTATGTGAGAATGATTTAATCCATACTGATTATTTACGCATTATCGAAAAAACGGTTTTTCTTTCTTTTTTTTTCTGTTTGACGAGAAAAAATTGATCAGGTAAAATAACTTGAATATGTTTCTTCCAATGTTTCGAGCTTTACACCAACAAATGACCTAAATTATCCATGGTTTCGTAATCTCTAAGCAGAAGATTGAGTTTGCATCGACTTAACATGAGTTTATATACGTAACCACATATTATCTATCATACGTTCTAGAAAAATAAAAGAAAAAAGAAAATCAAAAGGAGGATAAAAAAAAGGTAATCGATGTTGAGGATTAAAAAAAAAAAAAAAATAATAAAAGAGAGACTACTCAAGAGTTCGAAGTGGCCACGTTCGGGAGCCATTGAAAGTCAAACGCGGTCGCTTTAAGACCTTACACTGCTGATTCTTGAACATATCACCTAGTCGAGTGCAAATCGATAGAACTTTTTCATAGAAAATATACGAACTAGTTGTTCGAAAATGGTCTAATGATATTAAAAATTAATTTGATGAATTGTGTTACGATATTCATGGGTAAAAATAAATCACCGATAAAATATTAAGAACCGTAATAATCGCGTAACTATTGAATAATCGTTATAAATATGAAATAAAAATCGGTTTCTTTAGTGTTAAATGAAAAGAAAAATGTTAGAATCATTTTTATTAACGAGACATAAGGAAGAGAGGGATAAAGACTCAACTAGTCGGAATATTACAACGTGTACATTATCGTCTAGGTGGATTACGAATAAACGACACGAGACAAACGCACGTGCAAATAACAGGTACATGTATACCTGCTGCTGCTGCATCGATCATTACACGCTTGGAACATAACGATTATTACGTAACGAGCCTTCTCAAAGTTTACGGAAATATGAGACACAGAATACGCAGCGAATATATTCATTGTCGTTCATTATCCTCGTTCTATTCGTGGGGTATCTTAAAATAAAACGAGTTATTATTAGTTAGCGTATTAGTTTAAAAGAATTGTGAAACAATATGACGTGCGCGCAGGTATATTCGTGGAGCTTGCTCTTGCAGTTAGCAAATTGGTTGATAAGAGTACGCACGACATCCTATGACGGAGACAACGTTGCATGACAATAAAATTAGATGATGAATCTAAAAAGTTAAAACCACGTGCAATTAAATAATGAAAAATAAAATGCTTCGTATTTTTCTTTTTCCTACATCGAAGACACCAGCCTGAAGATGTCGCAATCGACACCATGACCTGCGCCATTTTTAATCGCGAATTGCTTGTAGAACACGTAGTATATATATATATATATATATTATATATACATATATATATGTATATAATGTATATATATATATATATATACATATATTACATACGATGGAGAAAGAAAATTCCTTCGGGACGGACTATTCGTTGGCAAGAAGGCGTGCGCGATCGATAAGCGACATCACCAAAATCAATAACAGCTCGTGCCACGTCGTACTAACGCATAAATAGCATACGAAATTCGAAGCTAACTTAGCTACCGCTAAGAGGTCACTGTCCCTACAATTATTTCTCGTCATAATCTATGCTCATCATAATATACTGTTTTGAATAATTTTCTAAACAAGAATGACAGGAAAGAAAAATCGATTTTTCTTTTTTCTTTTTTTTTTCCTATTCTATATAATTTCTCGCAATATTTGCTATATATTTACAGTGTCATTAAGGCTTCGACATTAATTTAGCTTCAATCTTGCGATCGCGAACGCGTAGTTTTTTTTTCTCCTTTTTCTAGTTGCAAGATCAAAGACTGCAATGTTGAGACAAGAAGATATGGCCTTGATCGATTTTTCTTGACCGAATAACTGTTACTACTTTAAATATCTTTCGTTACTTTGAATTTTATGAAAAAAAAAAAAAAAACAAATGCTTGAAACAATATCGCTCTAATTCTAAGGACATATCTTATGATGGGAGAGAAAATTTTTTCTCGAGATTTCGAATATTATTCGAATTTTTGTAAATGAAATCAACCTTTTCTTTTTTTGCACGAATTGATTCCTCGTGACATTCTAAATGGGAAAAGGAGCAAGGTCATAGAAAGATTTTTAAAAACGTCTACTCTCTCACCCAATTGTAATATGCATGATAATAATGCATATGAATTATTGTATTTGCAAAGGAAAAATATAATTGTTAATGTCTGATTCAAATTGAATTAATTCATCTGTTTCCTTTGATACTTCTGTCTAACATCAACTATCAAAAAATACGACATGCTATAAAAAATATTTTTCTACTCAGAATGACAGAAAAGAACCGAGTCATGAAAAATAATTAAAGAGAAAAAAGATAACTGAAAAATCGTAAAAAATTTTAGTTTCCACAATGAGACGTGCACTTTAGAAATGAAAATTAATAATCTCCGATATTATTTTTGTTTAAAACCAATTTGGATCACCATTTTCAAAGTAATAATAATTATTAAATCACTCGATAGATGAAGGTAACATCCGCTAGGAGATGTCAAAAGTTTCGATGCTCGACGATGTTAAAAGAAAAATATATTTTTTCATTTAATACGTACAAAAATCATCCGAAAAAATTACATAAAAATAAAATGTAAGAATATATTTAAAAAAAAAAGAAAAAGTAATTTAGAAAAAGACTCGTCGAATTGTTCAGAATTTCTCAATAGCGTCTGACCATCGAACGGCCATGACAGTTGGTGTGACTTACGTAGTAGGTAGCAGACTATAAAATCGATTACTCTCGATAAATCTAAGAGGAAAACGACATAAAGTGAATCTAAGTAAAAAGAATGTGATACATAAATGAAATTATTGATCGTTAGGTAAGTTACTAAGAATCATTTATGAAAAAAGAAAAAAAAAATAATAATTCGTGCGTTCGTAGGGGAAAAGCTAAGTATTCGCCATGCTTAGAATTCATGAGAAAGGAAGAAACGTGAATGGTTCGTTCGTTCGTCCGTCGAACGAGGAAAAGGAAACTTCTCTATCCCTTCCTAACATCATCACCCTTCCGCCCCACCTCACTATTTTTCGCTTCTCTTTCATTTCATCTCTTTCAAACTCGGATGGGTGAGACCGAATAGAACAAAAACATTGGGTGGGATTCAAAAGTTGCAAATATCGATAATTACATAAAAGGTGCTTGTATAAAACTGCGTCATTCTGTACGCGTAGGTGGTGGTGGTTGGTAGTAGTAGGAAAGAAAGAGGGGGAGGAAGATGAAGAGGGAGGAAAAGAGAAAGAGAAAGAGAGAAAGAGGAAAGAGAAGAAAAAGGGAGCGAAAAGTGGGGGAAAAAAGTATCGCAGGTGCCGGTCTGGTTTAACGGAGAGTAAGAGACGAATAAGAGAATACATATGAAATTTTATACCTCAATGATGCTCACCTGCATGTTGTTTTCGACAACATATTCTACCGAACATATTTGATAGACGATATACGCTCTAATGAGCTCCATGTTGGTCTTGCTTTTGAAGGCAGCAATTGGGTCGTTAAACTTCAAATCTAGCGGATCTATCTGTCTGGGTGTTTTTGCTTGATCCGACGCCGGTTGCTCTCTGCCGGTCACTCTATTGGTACTGGCATATCCACGTTCGATTAATCGCACCAATGCAGCTGAGACTTTTTGATCGCGTAATCCAACCACGGGGAGTGGCACGCGTTTTAAAATCTTTTTACCGGCGCAACATCGCGGCACCGTTCTCAAAAACGCCATTACTCTCTTTCTCTTTCTCTCTCTCTCTCTCTCTCTCTTTCTTTCTTTCTTTCTTTCTTTTTCCTTTTTTATATATAGTATATATATAGTATGTATAAATATGTATGTATGTATGTATGTAGATGTGTATGTATGAGTACGAATGTATGTATAAATGCGTATTCTTTTGCAAACGTGTACCGAACAGTCCGAATAGGCGAAAAGCCGACGAGAGAAACGATTACCGCGATCGAAACCCTCTCGCCGAGTGAGGCCTTACGCGCGACTGTGTCTCGCCTGGGGCGTCGAGCTTCCCTCTCCCTTCTCTACCCCCTCTATCGCTCTTTCACTCACTCTCTGTCTCCCTCGCACTCACCACTTACTCCCTTTCTCACTCACTCTCTTTCTCTCTCTCTCTCTATCTCGCGCGCTACTGCGATTTATGTACGGACCCACCGGTGTCAATATTACTACTGGGACTTGCTTGAATAAACAGTCTGTTTTTGTCAATAAATATAAGAGGCACCCCGTATATCCACCAACAAACAAATAATAAACTACTTGAAAAATGTTGTCTTCATTCGATAGAGAACTACTCTAACGATGATCGGATTTGGATTCTTCGTTTCTTTTCTTTCTATCGATTTTATTTCTCTCTCTCTCTCTCTCTCTCTCTCTCTCTCTTTCTCTCTTTATATTTCTCTTTCACTTTACTTCCGTGTTTCTCTTCGATTTTATAGAATTTATTATTTTCTCTCGCGTGTGTTATAATTTGTCTTCCTTTTTTTTGCAAAAGAACAATAGAAACGAGTTTCGATCATCGAACGTATATACACTTACAAACCTTACACGTTTGAGTCGGCGAAGTAGAGTAAAATCGAGCAGACTCCTTGATTGGTCAGTTTAGAGGAGGTGTGTTCCATCAAGCGAGTCCTTATTGGTAGATATTATTTTTGATCAACGATAATGGCCGCGCGTCAGCGTACATACACTGTCCTATTCCTAGAAATAATTCATATTGCTTTCTTTTCAATATGATTTGATTTTCTTTACTATTATTTTATTTATTTCTTCTTCCGTGTACTTGATATTTCCATTTATTATATCAATTTATGAATAATAAACAATTCTATCAATTATTTACCTTCCTTTTTACTATCGATTCTTTAAACTCTGATCGATAGGTCATTAATTTTATTGCAGATTTTTAAATAAAAACGAATTAAAAGAACATGTATTCTAGAAAAAAAAACGATTATATGTACATTCAAACAATGTTAATAATTAATAATATTAACAAAAACAGAATGGAATATTAAAGGAAAAATACGTTTGCAAATCCCGCTCTCCAGGCCAGGATTCTAACGTCATAAACAACACATTTAATATAGTTCTGATAAGCAATGAAAATTTTAGTCACCCTTAAGCGTCCTGTATGAATTTAGCATGACAATTGGTCACTCTGCTAATGGTTATTATTAAAATAGCGCCATATTCGTTTCGTAATTTACGGTTTTTTATTTAACCGTATTATGGTAGCGTGAAGAAACTCAATATTTCGTTTTCTTTGATCTATCGTTGATAGCAATTAGATCAGCCAATCAGCGACTATACTCGAACGATAGTAGCACCTCTTGTGGACAATTGTAATAAATCCTCTATATTTAGAATTATATCTATAAGTATCCCGGAGTACTGCATAACACGTTAAATCAAACGAAATTTTAAATCTTACCTGTGACAGTTTGTGTAACTCTAAAGTAGCAAGAAAAAATTTACAATTTCATAAAATAATTCTAGAAATAATAATACATTTTAATATCATTTGTGAACGTAATTGTTGAAATAATCGAATTTATAAATATCACAATTAAATAATCAAGATTTGAATTTCTAATTCCAATAGAATTAATTTAACCTATACGCGAGGTTCATCATTTAAATTGTTTCTAACGATATTTTCAATAACTGACAGTGACATGCGAACTATTAAGTATTATAGTGAAGTACATTTATCGTTTTGCAATATTTTTATACTCTTTATATCTTGAAATATTATAATATTTGTCTATAATATAAGAAATGGAATTACCATTAAGGCTAGTAGTACAAAAAAATGATACAATTTATGACGATATTATGTTAACTTGGAATTATGCGACTAAATTTAAGAATCAAATTAACGAAAATGAAGTTCTATTAAATCCTGATATTTCTAATCAAAAGTCGCAGCGTAAAACCATATTAGTTCTTTTAAATCTTAAAGGATTTAATGCTTATTTGGCCTCATTGTATGTTCATTATTTGATAAAATCTGATATTTATCGTAAAGCTGCGTTACAGGTTTTATTGGAACGTTTCTCTTTAATGACACATAATCAAGACTGCATATACTTATTTTTAATGAAATTACGTACACCAAAAAAGCAATTTTTAGATTATGAATGGTAAGCCATATATATTCGAAAAAGATAGGTTAAAAATTTTTGAGCTTGTTCTTTTCTAAAAAGTTTCAGACTACGTCGAAAATATAAAATTGAGTTTGAAACGAATGAAAACAATTGTTTCTATGTTAGGCTCAAAACTTTTCAACCCACCTATGTGAAGACATTACTTTATAGATCTCATGGAATACGTTGAATCATTTTCTTTATATAAAATTGTACTCTTGTAGGAATTATAGAATAAACATATTGGCACTAGAAGCAAGAGAAATAGATTTTGCTATGTCATGGTTATCTACGCTAGGAGGAGCATTTTCTTCATTAGGCGAAAGATCTCAACATTGTGTAAGTTGTACGGTTTTAACGTATTATAGCTGTGCAAAAATAGTTTAGTTAGTTTAATAATTAGTTTTAAATATGATCTTTCTATTTGCTGCTTTTTTGTTCTTGTATAAATATATTCTTATATATTACTATAGTTTAGTATAAAAAAAAAAAATATATATATATTAGTTAATAAAGATGTACATTTTATGCAGGCTCAGGTGGCAGGAAATATTTCAATAAAACAATATCAATTAGCGATGCGTCTTGGAAATCCTCTTCTAGTCGCTCGGTGTAAATTATACACAGCCTTGAGTTTAATACAGCAAGGTTATTTCAAAATTCCGATACGTGTGATAAGAAATGTATACAAACTTGCGATGGATCAGAACGATACGCGTCTGCAAAACATGTGCCAGGGTATCTGGGCAAAACTTCAGTACTGTTACAAACAAAAAAAATTGAAATCTAAGAATAATTGAGATCTTGTAACTTTATTAAAATGTATATACTTATATATATATATATATATAGGATAGGTTAAAAATTTTATATATATATATATATATATATGAGACGTATAGATAATAATGCTATGAAAATTTTAAATAATATATATATATATGATATACATACATGATATTTGTAAATTCGTAAGTAAAATTAGAGAATAAAAAAAAGAGTTTAAAAACGTCGTACAATATTCCCAGAAAGTTTTATATATTTTTTTTCATGTTTGTCGTTATAAAGGCATCTTAGATACTATTACATAATATTGCTTTGTACATAGAAAAAATAATAGTAATAATAAAAAATAATTTTTTTACCTACAATTTGAAACATATTCGTGAAATAGGATGACTCTCTTTATTTTTGTTGGTTTTGTCCGATTTTTCAAGATAATTAAAATAAAGTAAGAAATATATTTTAATAATATAGCTGACGATGATAATAATAAGCTTAAGAAGAACATTCAATGGTAACTAAAACTCCCTGATCTTTCTTTTTTTTATTTAACTGACTTATGATCCATTCAGATTCTATTTTTACTGTCCTTAGATCACTTCTTTCACAAGGACTATTGTTCATCACTGAGCAAGAGTACCCATTGGATCCCATGCCGGTAATGTAACAGGTTCCTGCTCGAATACGGCTAATACGTCAGCAGGTACAAATTTTTTATCTACAACAGCTTCAAAGACAAACTCTGAGAACCATTCGGCTGTTAAAACGTGGTAACCTTTCTGACCGTGATCTTCTCCCCATGAATTTTCTACTCGGAACTTTTTTATTTTACTTTCATTCTAAAAATCAATACAAATATATATACTCGTTAGTTTAGATTCTAACACCACAATTATTGTTCTACTAATATATATACGTAAAAAACTTACATCGATAGATACAGCTGTAAACACCATCGCGTGTATCATCATAGAATCCCCATAAAGTAATCTATCCGCTTTTGAAAGGCCTATCTGTACATCAGTTCCAAACATCAATTCAAAGTCATAGGCTCTAATATCATGAATACCCTGTTTGCCTATTAATCGTTTGTTGACGTCGCATCCGAACCATACCGGTTCATTTTGTTTTATACTTTCTGCGCATAATTTCATTAATAATTCTGGTGGCTGATTATTATAAAGTGTTGATCTTCCTTCCACAACGTTTCCTAAACAATCTACTGTATAAAGTTTTCCATAAGGATTGGATGGTCTTGGATCAGTGACAAGACACACTTTATCATCGACATTATAATATGGTTTAACATATTTTTCATAAAATTCGATAGGCGTTATTGGTCCGATGCAACTATAGTTTTTGGATTTATCGTAATATTCCCATGTTATTGTTTCCGATGGAATACCAACGCAAATTCCAATTATTCTATAAATTACAATCATCTGTTTCATTATTTGGTCTTCTAATTCCTTATCAGAAGCACCATTAGCAACTAAACTTCTTAGAACTTTGGAATATTCTCTCAGTTTACTCTTCAACAGACTGTTCATACGAACGCTAGCTTCGCAACTGTATGATTCTGGAAAGCATGGCTTCGGGATAACACCATAACGATTTATGAGATTGACTATCATATCCCATTGACCTCCATCGCAAGTAGGATCGTGCAATAGAAATGATACCAATCTTCCTTCCACTGATTCGCCACGTTTTGCGGTTTTAACGATATTATGCAAAAAGTAATTGCATCTTTCTATCTGTAATAAATAAACTATTTCAATAATATAATACAATTATAAATGATATTTAATAGAAACAAAATGAATATTTTGTAAACCTTATCCCAGAAGAAAAGATAAGCTTGGCTAAATTCAAATTCATCCAAATTGTATTGCTTCATAAAAACAGTTCTGATAACATTTAAAGTTGCGAATATCCAACATCGACCGGAATTTTTCTGATTCGTCATAGGTTTGCCTTCGGTATCAATTTTATGAGTGAAGACATGTTGAGTTTCTTCCAAAACTTTTCTCGAAATACAAGCTTCGATAGGATTTGTTTTCGTACAAACATTTTGTGCTTGTACGTTTCGAGTATCTGCATAAAATTTCGAACGGAACTGACTCAGTACCTCCGGCGTCAAGACAGATGCTGTTGAGAAAAGATATTCCTGTTTTAATCATAATGAAGATTAGATAGTACGAGAAAGAAAACAAATATTGAATTAAGATAATAAAGATAATATGCTTTATGAATACGTAGCATTCGGTAATGCTATTGTATTCTTTATTAAACAATCCTTGATCGAAATACTCTGGGGGCCCATTATTTACGAGATACTTCAATACAATGTTTGTCCAAAAAAAAAACAATAAATAATTAGCATGAATACAAAATTAAATAATAAATAAAAGATCTTAGGGGACATGACAATGGTCGTATTCTATTCAGTAATTTAAAAAAAAGGAAATCATTACACATGTGTAAGATATTTGCTCCTTTGTAGATTCTTTAAAAGGTCTTACATGACATCGCAATAATATTCTATTCAATTCAATCTCGAATTGCAACAATATTCTATTATTCTATTCAATCAAACTACTGCAATCTTTTAAACAATATCATATACGTTAAAATATGATAATACGAATTAAACGAATATTTAATAATATAAATTGTAATATACCTTAAAGAACAAATTTAAATCTGTGATCGCTTGAAATAAAAATAAAAGATCAAGAACATTTATTTTTGGGGTGGTGCATTGAACTTAGGATTTGCTTTTGTTTACACGCGCCACCCTATATGCATACACACATATATTTTTTTTATTGCTATGATAAAAATAAAATAACAGCTTTTAAAACTTTTTCTTCATCAACAATTTTGGAAATAATGAGATCATAAATTGCAGATGCGGCCGTATACACATTTTCGAAACAACTGTAGTATGTACTGATTAATATTCCTTGACAAATATCCATCATACTGCAGAAGATATTTATCCCTTCCCTTCCAACTCCCAAAAGCCGCATAACAAATACCCATTCTTCGATTGACTTCAAAGGATTTATTGACGAATGAACATGATGGTATATATTGTATACTTTCGCAACTGTATTGTAATGTAATTTTAAAACCTAGTACACGATGAGCCGTTCGAGAAAATTTAATCTCTTTCTTGCATGTAGTACACAAAACTAAAGAAGAAATCGCTGTAAAAATCGTGAAAAATTCCAAAATACAGTAGCCGTAACTATTTTCAATAATCACTTCTTCATCGCTTGGCTTACTCAATTTTGCTTTTGATGCACTCGTTAAACTACTTTTTTGCTTTTTCGTGAATCTATTGCCGTGAAATCGCCTTTTTTTTGACCGATCCGGACGCGTATTCCTTTCCCTCAAGGATTTTCGATCCATTTTACTGTAAAAAATTAAAATTACAACTAAAAATATTTTTATTTCACTCAGAACACATGCGTCCACGTCAATTGAAGGTTAGAATTCAACTGTTAGCAACTGGATCTAATTGAACACTAAATATAAAAGATTATTTCAAAATTCATAAAGGTTACTTTCAGTTATTGTATTTCAACATATATATATATATAAAAGCACAAAAGTTTTACGAGGAAACACAATCGCAAGTGGACGGATGATCCCCAATGTCTTTTGTCCAATTCGTTCCGGCCGAGCCGGTTTGGATGCCGGGTCACTAAAACAGCTGTATCTCCGAAAATAATGTGAATTTTGAAAAATCCTTTTAAAGACACATTCTTAAAGGATTAAGCTTTGAAAATATGAAAAAAATCGATTTTTTCAAATTTCTAGACCAGAATACCCCTCTTAAAAATATCTTGCAAACTTAGATAGTTTAAAATTTTTCCCCCTTCCAGTTGCATTGTCCCTCTTTTTACGGTTTTATCGTGTTTAACATTTTTTTTTCGACTCATATACTTTCGATATATTATTTTTAAATCGTCACCATGTGTAAACCATTTTTAAACGTTTCAGAATACCCCGCGCGTTTGTTCAATCCAACAAACCCCCTGAGACGCGGCGAAAGCCTAAAAAAAAAACTTCGAAGAAAAAATATTCGTCTATATATAAAACTATTTCTCTGCTTTATTTTTAAAACTCTTAAAGTTTATTTTGTGAAAGCAAATTAGATACGCGTTAAACAAAAAAAGAAAAAAGAAATTAATTTAATACGAGTAATAAAAAAAAATAAATAAATAAAATATAATGATGGTAAAAATGTCAAAAAAATAAAAATAAAAACAAGGTAAACTAATTAAAAAACAAAATGAAAAAAATGTATATCCCATAAATAGGCTTATCACCGCCTATCGTGTATTTCAGACTCTAACGCGTTAAAATGTATTTTTACCAAATGACAAAGAGAATTGTTGTACTTTCAAAATACTCCGGGAATTTACACACGTTTGTATACACGCGTATGCGTGTGTTTTATCAAAAATTATATGCTTGCGTATTTCGTGTATACTATAAATATTATTGATAAAAATAAGTAAAGAAATAATACAAGACTGTTTTATCTACAGATAACAAATTTTCACGTATTAACGACAAAAAATCGATCATGACGTCTACTTTATTACGCTTGCAAAATAATATGGGAATAAATTTAAAAAAAAATAAAAAGAAAAAAAATGAAACCGAATTAAATAATTTTTATTGTAAGAAAGCTTCTTTATGACATCTTTTCGAACGAAATTTAGTGCGAATCAGTCAAAGAAATATGAAATGGCGGATACAAATCCTAATAAATTTATTTTCCAATATGTTCATTGTTCGTATTTTGTCAAATAATCTTGTTAAATATTTACGACATTCTGCGAACTGATATTCTTAAAATATATATAACAAATATTTAATACAAAAAAAAGAAAAAAAAAGGAAATTAAATGGAATTACTATTAAATGTCCAATAATCTAAGATAAGGTTTTTCGCCAATAATATCTTTGCAAAAATAAGCAATAATTTAACTTACAAACAACCATAATGCTGATCTATCTTCTCTCCACTCCCGTAATGGTCCGTGTAATGGATTTAGGCGTCGCCACAGAGTTCTATGTTAGTATATCGTGTCCACAAACAGGGGGCATACCGCTCTTATTGCATGTGGTCGATAGGCAAAGAAAGTATCATCATTTCTTCTTGTACATTCAACAGAATCCTCTACTACGCATGCCTGATACACATCTGCACATGCGCATTAATTTAATTCTCTGTTACTGACATTACAAAGAATGATAATTAAATATTTATAAACATAAATGTCAATTTTAAACAATAATTTTATTTAAAATACTTTTAAGTGAATACTAATTATTGTGTTGGTAAAAGTATAGTTTAAATAGTACATTAATATTTTAACTAATCACGAGGATGGACTGTTTTCTCATCGACCAATAGCGGTCTCGTATTTTAATGCAGCCAATGCCATTTTTACAGTTGTAATCTCATCGTATATATATTATATAAAATTTGGTTATATTTATTATTTAATATTACTTATATATAAGTATTTTTTTATATAATATTTTATATAATATTATATTTATATATATATAATCTTTTTAATTTGTTATATTACGGTAGAAATACTATACATTGTTTTTATTTATAAAATAAGAAATGTCACTATAAAATGTTATAATGATCGTTATATTTATAATCTACTACTAAAAAATGTGAAAAGCATATTTTAAATTATATATACAGTTTAATGAAACTAAAAAGCATAAAAGATGTATAATAAAGTAATTTTAAATTTAGATAACTACCATATCATAGGATAGAGAAAGCTTTTCCTGACAAAACGAAAAATACGAAAGTTTGTGAATGTTTCTAAATTGTTTCACAAAGATATTATGTCTCTACGTCTGGTATAGGTGTTTCTTCTGTTTTTGATTCTAATGAAAAAGGTGGTATTCTACAATCGAATGCATATCCATCTTCTCTTTCCATTCTGAATGTTCCCCTGAAATAAAAGTGTCAAATACTTAAATCACTTATTTGCCAAATCGATTGACTCCACGAAACAAAAAGTAAAGAAAACTGATAAAAGCGAAGTTAGTTTCTATGGGCTGTGAATAGCCCAAATAAAAGTATATGAATTACATACCACATGTGACCACTCGGAGCTTGTAAACTGACATGACTACTATATTGAAATGCAGGCAAAGTTTTTGATAATACAGGCTCCTGTCCTACGACCCCTCTTCCTCTTACAGTTTCTAAGGTACCAGAAAGACTAAATATTCTCCAATGCCTTTCTCTTAATTGGACACTCAAATCTCCTAAGTTTTCCAAACGAATACAATATCGCCACTATGCAAAAGAAATAAATATTATAATTAAAATATACACATATAATATAATTTATATAAATGATATATCATTTATGATTCTTAAAAAAATATAATTTACCCAATAAACGGATGCAGCTTGATTCTCTCTACAACCCATATAAAACGGTATCACAGTAATACGAATATTCTCAGTTGTTTCTTTATGAACGTCAGACAATTCTAACCACGGATGATTCTTTTTCTGCCAAGCCTTCAATGTCTCTTGAGCAACAAAACATGGATCTCTTTCTGCATCATAAGTCAGAAATTTATCAAAGAGTTCATGTTGCAAAGCAGTTTTCTCGTTGGTAGTATACGGCAAAATATCTTCATGAGCGACGTAATCTAAACCTGGTATTGCATACAAACTGCGGCTGCTTTCGTGATTACCCAAAAATGTTACAGCTTCGGTTTGAGCACGCTATGAATTATTTTAATAATTATAAAAATTTGTATATATATATTTGTAATAAATATGATAACGAATATGTTTAAATAATATATTATCTTACATACTATGTATGGACAATCTCTTTGATCTATTAGAACCTGATAAAACGTGTGAGTCCTCCCTTTGACTTCCTTACCAACGCTATTGAAATTCTCATCGCTGTCTCTTCAAAGGAAAATAATTTAAATGTCTCTCTTGAGATATACTAATTTTATAGCTATCAGTTATGTACAATTATATATAACGTACTCTTCTTTGATATTCGGTATATCCCTGTCATATACTCTTGCCAGCCAAGGAAATAAGATGATTCCACGGTAACCGAAAACTCTATGCAAGATCAACTGACCTGTATCGTATTTTCCTTGTAGCTTAGGAGTTTCAAGTTTTCCAACCTCGGCCAATCTGAAATATTCATTCCTGTCAAATGATTTTTCTATTGACAACTGTCATACTGATTTATTTATTATCATCAACTTTTGTCATTTCATAACACAACTTAACCATAAATATTGTGGCATATATATATATATAATAATACACGCTTTATAACCTATAAACTTCTGCAATCTTATCTAATAATAAAACAAAAAAAACTATTACACGTTAATAAAAACTCACGCATTTTTTAAATACATTCGTATAGATTATATAGTAGTTGATATTTTCAAATATTTAAAAAGAAATATTTTTTTAAAACGCACATTTTACACACTGCGTACTTCGTACCTGATACTTCTTATTTGTTGCACGTTGAATTTTTTAGTTGAATTCAAAAGAAAGTGTTTTAAATTACAAGCAATAAAATTTCGTGAGAAAAGATCCATTTTTCTTGCTTCTTTTTTAAACGACTGTTACTCGATTTTTATCAGAAGGATTTATTCCTCTTGTTCGAGTGTCAAAAAATAGCAATCTAATTTCTCTG
Organism: Polistes fuscatus; assembly: GCF_010416935.1. Taxonomy (NCBI): domain Eukaryota; kingdom Metazoa; phylum Arthropoda; class Insecta; order Hymenoptera; family Vespidae; genus Polistes; species Polistes fuscatus. Next base: position 3,494,069 of record NW_025113118.1, read on the forward strand.
GCATTTCTACTGAGTTTGATTGAATACGTTGAAGAGTGGTAGGTTATATGTTTTTATATATGTATATTACATATATATTTACGTGACTGTTTGTCCATTATAGAAGAAGAAAAATATTATAAATAGAGATAGTGAATCGTGTTTTTCATAGTAAATCTGATCCAAACAATAACGAATCGATTTGAATCAATCTGAATTGTTTTGTAGTGAGAACACTGCTAAAGGCATAGGACATTTCAGATGGCGCGCGCGTAGCCAATCCAAAAAAGAACCGCGTTTGAGTAGTGAGAGGTTATTCTTTGTACCGTAAGCATTTATGATTATTATAGATAATAATATATAATAAAAAATATCATCTAATTAAGTATCCATTTAATGCATTGTAGCTTTTAAAATCCATAAACAATGATGCAAATGTAATAGGCAATAATCAAAACTTTGAATGGAAATTTTGAAAGATTTTCATTATTTCACAATTTTGTTTATATGCAACTAAAAGATTTAAAATTAATTGCTTTTTTTTTAAAAAGAGATAGTCTTGTTTTAATATGAATAAAATCTTATGCCAACAACTCGTGACAAAAAATATGATAGATAAAGCACGTGATCTAACACAAATAATTACATCTGGTCAAATATACTTCCTTTTAAATTTTGACTTCCCTCCATTGACAGAATTCTCTTTGCTTTTATTAATCATATAATTGTTTTTGCTCCATTTTACGGTGTAATTAAAAATATTTGAATACAGTATGTACTAAATATTTTATATTAATTAATTAATTTTAAAAACTTTGTGTGTGTGTGTGTGTGTGTGTTCTAGTCTTATTTTTTTAATTTATTAATATTTTTAATTTTAAATTAGAATAAGTGAGAATGAAAAAATCAAATTTAACATACGTACTATAAAATATTTTATTTAAAATCTTTTCTAATTCTTTTTCTTTTTATATTTATATAAATCAATTTGGAAAAGAAAATTGTATAACTTCATTTATTACAGACGTCAGTGATCATCAGTGATTAAATTGGAAGAAGAAACTATAACCTAAAACTCATTTTCCATTGAAATATTAAGATGCCCAAAAAAAAAACAGGTCAGAGAAGAAAAGCTGAAAAGCAAAAATTAAGACAAAAAAAAATTAGAACTGCTAAGGAGCAAATAGACATAGCAAAGCTACCATGTAATTCAGTTATGGTAAATATTAGATTTAAATTGAGATAACTGGATTTTCATTCTAAGATCATTTCTTATAATATATTTGTTAAATATTTATTCCATTTAAATGATTACGTGATTTTATTTATAGGAATGTGACAAGTGCAATAAAAAACAGAAAAGTCGTGCCTTCTGCTATTTTTGTCAAAATGTGCAACGCTTGCCTATGTGTGCACATTGTGGCAAAGTCAAATGTATGTTAAAAACAGGAGATTGTGTAGTAAGACATCCTGGTATATTTACTACAGGTCTGGGCATGGTTGTAAGTATAAACAAAAAATTTACCGCTTGTTACATTGGGAAAAACAAAATTAAAATGAAATATATTTTCCTTATAAAGGGAGCTATATGCGATCATTGTGAAGCTTGGGTTTGTCATGGAAGACGTTGCTTAACATCGCATGCGTGTACTTGCCCATTGATGGATGCCGTTTGTCAAGAATGTGAAAGAGGAGTTTGGGATCATGGTGGAAGAATATTCCGTTGTTCTTTCTGTAATTGTTTCCTCTGCGAAGATGATCAATTTGAACATCAAGCATCATGTCAAGTATTAGAAGCTGAAAGTTTCAAATGTAAGAGTTTGATAATTTTTGTGTAATTCTGAAAATGACGTTAATAATTTCGCAATATTTTCAGGTAAGTCGTGTAATCGTTTAGGACAGTATTCGTGTCTTAGATGTAAAACATGTTATTGCGAAGATCACGTACGTAGGAAAGGATTTAAGTATGAAAAGAATAAACCTATACCTTGTCCCAAATGTGGATATGAAACATCACAAACTAAGGATCTTAGTATGTCCAGTAAGTATTTTAATCACGAACGAGTTTCTTCATTTTCTATATAGAAAATGAACAGCAAAATTCATATACTTTCGTTTTATTTTTTTTAATAATCTCTTACATACAATTCAATTTATTAAATGCTTCATATTTTTTATATTTAGCGAGAAGTCATAAATTTGGTAGACAAACTCAGGCTGGACCATACGATTCAGACGAAGAAAATGATTACAATGGTTACGGTAAAATGAATGCTATAGTTTTTATAATTTTAAATCAATTTAATATTTCAATTAAATTTTATAATTTATATTTTCAAGAAGGTAACAATTCAGAATATTATATCGCTAATGATGATGAAGAAGATGAGGATGAAAATGATGATGAAGACGATGAAGAAGATGAAGAAGATGAACAAGACGAACAAGAAGATGAATCTTCTAGCGAAGATGAAGTAAAGGATAATGATAAAGTGAGCAAAGAAATATAAAAATCATTAAGCAATAAAGTGAACTTAACGTGTGAAAAATAAATAAAAAAGTATGCAAATTTAAAATTACTTTATTAATAACACTACAAAAACAGAATTATATAAATGAAAACTAATTTGAGAAACGTCAATTATCATTTTGCAATAGTGAAGTTTAATGAAAACTAATAAATCAAATCTTTTGATATAAACTGAATCGAACATTTGGAAGAATTTAACGTTGCAGTAACATGCAAGATAATATATACAGTATGATGTAGATTTTCAAATGATAATAATTTGATGCAGAATAATATAATTTTAATTTAGAAAAGTTAATATTAATCTGATATATCCTGGGCTAGATTTAAAAAAATATTTGTGTCAGATATAATAAACACGTGTAATCGAATACTTTCTTTTTCTATAACAAAATAAAGAGATATAAGACGATCTTGTACATAAGAAGTATCAATTATTGTACAACCTTATTTATTATATGTTGATTTTACATGAAATAATTACAACTTGTTATAAAATTATTAATATATATTTTCCAATAGCAATTGAAAAATCATACATTATACACGTAATGACGTATATTCTGACGGGAATGCAAAAGTATGTGCACCAATGGCATTAATACTTGGCAATAATCCTGCATTCGGTATTATATTCCAAGATAATGTTAATGTTACGTTTTTGTTACCTCTAAAAGCGATTAATTTGTAAGTAAAATAATAAATTTACAAAATAAAATATCAATGAAAAAATAATTACCTCAAACCGTTACCATCATCCCAGAAATAATATTTAGTGTTCATATTTTTAAAATCTAGAACGGCATTATCTCCACGCAGAACTATTTTGTCCCATAAAACTACCTGAGGTTACAAAATTAATCAATTTCAAGATTATAAAAATCTTTCGATAGTTTTTACAAGCTAGTCATATAACAAACTGAAAAAACTCATACCTGATTAAAATCATTATTGCTTGTTTGATATTCTGCCGTAAGATATAAGAATAACTGTTTAACATTCCAGTTAAACAATGGAGTGAGATGTATATATTTTATAAGGAAATCATATTACATACAAAATTTCAATAACCCATTACACTCAAAGGTTTTTTCTACTCAAATAATGATTAGATAATACTTTCCTAGAAAGATTTAATTTGCAATCTCTTATAAAAATAAATTATGTTATTATACGATATGTTTTTGTCATTATGTTATAAACTGGAAATTATTTATTAACAAAATTATTAAATAAAAATAGCTCTGGCTGGGGCCTTTAAATGTAAAGGGTTAAATCTAATTAGAAACTATTGATATACAAATATATATGAAATATTTAGGAATAAGCAAGTATTGTATAAAAAGGATATCAGTTTGAAGGTCAAATATCAAATAACCCAGATCATTTTTCACCTTTGATGCACTATAATCTGGCATATTTTTTCTGTAAAATAAATGCATTTTAACAATTATTGATTACATACTATATAATATAATACACGAATAAAAATAAAATTACACCATATTGTTGGAAATGACAGTATATATAATGTCAAATAATATTGTGATAATATAAAATAATTTATTATAAATAATATAAATAAAATCCAAATGAAATACTTACACGACTACTTTGACTGTATTTAAGGTTGCATTTGCTCTATAATCTATAAAAACAGTTGAAAGAAAACAACAAAATGTAAGACAAGCCGATACGCTTAACGTATATGCTAAAATAGCATTTCCACGTGTTAGAACCGTATGCATTTTTTGGTTTTAAAATCTTCGATATAAACTGAAGTTCATTTAATTATGTATCAATTAAGGTTATCTGAAAACTGTTAAGTTATACATCTACAAATTCTAACCAAAATCATTCTTCTGTAAATTTCCAACGTCAGCACCAAGTCAAAGAATACAGAAGTACATAGAAGTTCACAAGTCTCTTTTTTATCTAATCACATTCATCTTAGTTACTACCGGGAACACCAGGGGGCGATAGTAGGTACTTAACGCAATGACAATACAATCTTATCAAAGAATATTGTATATATGTAACTTGGTTCTTAAAACTTTCCTTAAAAGGAAATTCTATTTATTACGAATATTATTTCTGTTACACACATGCGCAACGTTCAGAAAGTCATATAAACAACATTTAATAAAAGTAATTTCATAAAGGACAATGACCCAGTTCAACGGTGGATTTCGAACGGGACAGTATATAGATCATATATTTCGAGCTTTTAAACAACAATAGACACTTCTATCGATTAATTAACAATTATTTTAATACTCTAATGCACTCTACTTATACTATAGGAAAATTTTACCATCGAATTCATCACTGCGCAGAAGCGGTAAATAATTACATAAAGTAAAGATATTCGCTGTACTGATACACCAAACATAAATTTTTTCGACGTGCATTGCATTTTATGAATGCAAGTTTTTCACACGTACATGGGTATTTCAAATCGAAAGATTTAACAACAAAGCTTTGTGATTTTTTTCTATTTGAACGCATTAAATGATTACTTTTTAAAATATATGTATACATGCATTTCTGAAGGCACACACATGTGTTTATACATTAAACATTAAATATAATTATTTAAAATTCTACTACATATATATAAGTATACTTTATATACTATCGAAGAATTTATCATATATAATACTATCAATGAATACAATATTTTTTGATAGTATTGTATTGTCATCGCGTTAAGTATCTACTATCGCCCACTGGTGTTCCCGGTAGTAACTAAGATGAATGTGGTTAGATAAAAAAGGGACTTGTGAACTTCTATGTACTTCTGTATTCTTTGATCGAGTAAACTGGTATACGTAAAACTTATCGACTAGTTTACCTTTAAGATATGTTAAATAAAACCACAAGTGGGGCGCTGATAATGAAAATTTGTAGGTACTCTAGGAAATTTAAACAAGGCGACTAGGGTTATTAATCCCTGTTCGTCTTCTTAACCGTTTACTCACGTGCCCTGACGTTTTAAAAAAAAACACGTTACTCTTACATTCATTTTTTATATCTTTCTTCGTCTAAACTTCCTTCTTTTGTTATATGCATCAACCGCGTATTGGTGCGATATTGCAACAAGCTTCTCTTTTGTAGTGAGTTTCTATTACAAACTTCATGAATAAACATTATTAAAATTCAGTTTTTTTTAACGTTAGATTAATTCAACTAATAATATTTTATTGTATTATTTCTTAATAAATTTATATTGTTACAATGCTACCATACTTCGATTTAAGCAAGAAGAAAATATGTCAATTTTTTGAATTTGTGCATGATAATGTTATTTTTTATAGCTGTAATTTATTATATATTAGTAAGTCGTTAATTTTTATTTGTAAATATATAAATGTACGCGTGACATTAATATTCGTATAATTTTTTTTTCTTTAATAGTGCATATTTTGTCCAAAATAGTTGCTGAAGTTAGTGGACAGTGTGTTTCTTATAGGCCAAGAAAGTTTCTGTGGAACAACGTGGTGATTAGAGAATAAAAGATCTTACTTTGAACGTGTTCGTTATAACTTAAATGAATTATAAATAGAAAATAATGGATTCTCAATACAAGTTTGTATATCAACCTTTACATCAAATTGACGTTTCAAAATATAGGAATTTTAACCTAAAAATCATGATCTTTCTAAAATATATTTTATATTATTATTTTAATTGATAATAATTAATTATATTATAGATCTTAATTGTTCATATATTTTCAGAATAATTCATCCTGTAAAATATCTACATGACCATCTGGTAAATATATATATAAATATATATAATAATGTTTTGTTAATGCATTCATATTACATATAAATTAATATATAAAATTTTTGTTTATTATAGGCCCAAAATATAAGACCAGATGGAAGACAATTTTTATCTTTCCGTCCAATAAGCGTTAATGTATCTTCAATAACTCAAGCTGATAGTTCAGCTATATTTAAAATAGGAAATACTACAGTAATTTGTGGTATCAAAGCTGTAAATATACCTTTATTAAATATTCAAATTACATCATTCTAAACGACTTATTATCAAAATTTAAAATATTTATTACATAGGAATTAGCAGCACCCAAAGCAGAAACTCCTGACAAAGGTTTTATCATACCCAATGTTGAACTTTCTCCATTATGTTCTCCCAAATTTCGTCCAGGTCCACCGAGTGAAGAAGCTCAGGTTACTTCTCAATTGATAGAAGATATTTTAACAAATTCTGCTACAATAGATCTTAAAAGTTTGTGTATTTGTGAAGATAAATTAGTATGGGTATTATATTGTGATCTTTTGTGTATCAATTATGATGGTGCAGTTGTAGATGCCTGTACCGGTGCATTAGCATCTGCTCTTAAATCTTGTAAGTTTTATCCATTTATAAATTTTAGAGAAATAACTGATATCGACAAACAATATATAATTAAAAAAGTATATCATTATTATTATTTACTTTATAGTAACCTTACCACGAGTAACTTATGATCCACTCAATGGAAATACTTGTGTACAACATGAAGATAGGATTTCATTACAAATTAAAACAATACCTGTTAGCACAACTTTTGCTATTTTTGATGGGTATGTATTTTTTCTATATATATATTCTTATAACATCTATAGTTTATTAGAAAAAATCATAAATTAGATCAAAAGATAAAAGTTCGGTTGTATCATAGGCAACTTTTAATTGCTGATCCAACAGATGATGAAGAAAGCTTATCATTAGGAAAATTAATAATAGTGTCAGACGAAGAAGCAATATGTTGTGTACATAAACCAGGTACATGTATTATTAAAATATTTCATTACAAATGTATAAAATCATACTTAAAATATTGTAGAAATTTTAATTGATGACAACAATTTTTGTTCAGGTGGTATTCCAGTATCAAAAGATTTATTTATAAAAAGTTTAGAAAAATCTAAACGAAGAGCCGAGTTAGTACGATCATTGATAAATACTGCTATGATAACAGTAGTAAAAAATAAGTCGGATTTATTAAATGAAAATGCTATGGAAATAAGTAAATAAAGATTTAATAAATTATACATTATTTTTCTTTTGTATTTATGATTTTCATATATATTTTGGTCTTATTTCAGAATATATATATTTTACGTAATTTTTTAAGAATGAATTTTAAAATTTGTATTTTATTAAGTAAATAGAATTAAAGGTTTTGGAAAGCTACTTTAATAAGAATTGAAAACAATCGAAGTAAATTATAAACTATTTGTATAAACAGGTTTTTCGCATGATTCGCATAAATTCGTCTTGAGAAATTTCTCCATCACCATCTTTGTCCGCTTCATCAATCATTTCTTGTAACTCTTCATCAGTGAGATTTTCACCTAATTCTCTGGCAACGCGTTTCAAATTTTTGAAAGATATCTTCCCAGTCTCATCATCATCGAAAAGACGAAATGCTCTCAAAACTTCCTCCTTCGGATCTTTTTCTAACATTTTAACAGACATTATACGTAAGAATTCTTCAAACGATAATTTTCCGAGACAATCTGGATCATAATCGGCTACAAGTTTCTTTAACTCTTCCTTCTTCGGTTCAAAACCCAGAGCTCTCATTGCTACTTTAAGTTCTTTAGTTGCAATTTTGCCTGTACCATCTGGATCAAATAGATCAAAGGCTTCCTTAATGTCAGCTTTTTCATCTTCTGTTAATTCTATTTTCGAGCTACCTTTTCGCCTCGAACTAAAATTATTTTTTTTAGAAGTTGAAGCCTATGCAAAAATATACAAAATATTTATATTACATATAAAATTAAATAATAAATTCACAATAAAAAATAAAAAATAATACTAACCATAATTAATAATATATTAACTATACTGTTGATCACCGTTTAAGAAACAACCTACAAATCGCTTTTGTTTTGAAAAACAAAACTTTTAGTTAGGATTTCCTGTGTAATCAATGAAAGATTTATATATATAAGTATGTGTGTAAACATACTTGAATTTGTTATTATTTCATTCTTTCATATTTTAATATATGATAAAAAGAAAAAATTATAATTAACAATTGCATTTGTTTTCATATCATCTCCTCATATCAAGTCTGATATATAAATATGTAATATATAATTAAACTTGCTGGTATATGTGTATATATCAGTTTTCTAAGTTCTATCAAGAACCATAATGCGTCTGCGTAATGTTTAAAAACTATGTTATTGGTCAACCTAATATTATTTCTTGGAACCATTGCATTGAACAACCAACCAAAATCCACATCAAATGTCTGATATTTTGTATGTAAACAAATCATGATTTTATTTGTATTTATTTAATTAAAAAACATTTTCATTTAAAAAATATTTCTATTTTCAATATTGAATTGATTAAGAAATTAACTAATTAGAATTCAGGATTCTTAGCCAATCAGAACGAAGTGTAGTGGCAGCACATAGCATAGCATATCGAAATAAACTCTACACGCAATCTAGTATTTTTATACTTCTGTGTAATAGTTAATTTACAAAGTGGTATTTTCTGCAAGTAATAGTGATTGTTAATTTATTATTGTGTATATTGTGTTTTTCTTATCCCATTTATTATTAAAAAATGGTATTTATATAAATTTTTTATATTATGAATTCACATAAATTATTTTATTAAGTGTTTTAGTCACTAATGACAGTATTATTTGACATATAATCTGTATAAATTTGTATTTTGTAGTTTGATTTTGTAATTTGAATTTATTATTAATAATATTTTTATTGTCGAATATTAATATTTTATTTTCATTTTATTTTTATTTTTTTGTTCATTTATATAAATATTTCTTTTAGGTTATATATTATTTTCACTACCTTTTCTCATTTATAATTTGTAGATTATTATTGTCTTATTCACCAAAAAGCAATTAAATAATATCTTATTTAAAATGTTTGAATGATAAAAGTTATGAAAACTTGTACATTTAGTAAAATAACTTTAAACTAATATTACATTTCTATATTTTACAGTTCCGCAATCAGTATGACAGCGATGTCACTGTTTGGAGCCCACAGGGTCGCTTACATCAAGTGGAATATGCAATGGAAGCTGTCAAGTTAGGGTCGGCAACTGTTGGTCTTAAAAATAAGACTCATGCTATTCTTATTGCACTTAAAAGAGCATCCTCTGAACTTTCCGCTCATCAGAAAAAGATTATTCCCATAGATAAACATATGGGAATAACTATTTCTGGTCTTACTGCTGATGCTAGAATATTAAGGTTATTTTTTAAAAATATTTTCTTATCAATATGTATAACATTTTACAAAATTATTTATATCTAATATCATATGCTATTATATTCTAGCCGTTATATGAGAACCGAATGCTTAAATTATAAATATTCTCATGACGATGTACTCCCTGTTAGTCGTTTAATAGCAGCATTGGGAAATAAGATGCAAACTTGTACACAAAGGTACGATAGACGACCATACGGTGTAGGATTATTAGTAGCTGGGTACGATGTAAGTTGAAATAATAATACATGTAATATTTAGTATAATATATTTGATAATATCATCAGCATAAATCTATATCTAATAAATTCTAATAAATTTCTAAATCTAATAAATTTCATTTTATTTATCAATACCAAAGGATCAAGGTCCTCATATATATCAGACTTGTCCATCTGCTAATTACTTTGATTGTAAAGCAATGGCTATTGGATCTCGTTCTCAGAGTGCACGAACGTATTTAGAAAAACATCTTAATGAATTTTTGTCATGCGATCTCGATGAACTTGTGAAACATGGTCTTAGAGCATTACGTGATACACTGCCAAATGAAGTTGATTTATCGGTTAAGGTATGAAACAAAGTTAATACAGAATATTAATAATGCACAGATATTTCAATAAATATTGAATCGCATAACGCATGTCTAAATATAATTTTGTTATTGTAGAACGTTTCTATAGCAATTGTGGGTAAAGGGACTGAGTTTACTGTCTTAAATGAGTCAGCAACATCTGATTATTTAAGCCAAATAGAAGGAGATGATAAAAGAGGAAGACCGATTGAGCCAAGTGTTGAAGATGATAGTAGACCACCTCAAGATCCACCTGCCGATGAGGGTCCACATGATCCACAAGTTGCTGTTGCAATGGAAACAGATTGAATTGAAATATAATAAAAATATTATAACTTAGATACAAAAAATATGGTCACTTTATTTTCAAGTTTTATTCTTCAAATATTTAATGTAAGAGAGTTAAATACTTATTCATTATCAAGGCATAAGATATTTCATGATGATTTATTACATTACAAACATCTTGAATTACAAATTTGTATCATTTTTTATATATATTATACATTTATTTCTACTACATATTTTATTGGTACATTAACATTATTTATAATTCAGAAGGAGTTTTGGCTTTTTGTTGATGACGATTTTTTAGAATATTTGTTAAATAGAATTCGCCAGCTTTGTATGAAGATCGTACTAATGGACCACTTGCAGTATACAGGAATCCTAATTGTTTCCCCATATTTTCCCATGATTTAAATTTACTTGGTGTCACGTATTCTATTACTTTTAAATGTCTTTTTGTAGGCTGCATGTATTGTCCTAATGTTAAAGCATTTACTCCAGCATCTTTTAGATCTTTCATCGTTTGTTCTACTTCATCATCGGTTTCACCCAATCCAAGCATGATCGATGATTTCGTTATTAAATTTTCATTATATTCCTTAGCTATTTTTAAGACTTCCAAGGACTGCCTGACAAAAATATGAAACAACATGTTAATTACAAACATAAATATCTTTTTCTAGATAAGTATAAAGATATATACTTATAATTAGCTCGTCTATCTCTCACAAATGGAGTCAATCTCTCCACAGTTTCAATATTATGTGCAAACACATCCAGATTGGAAGAAACGATAGTTGCGATGCTATTTCTGTTTCCTCTAAAATCCGGTACTAAACATTCAACAAAAATATCGCTTCTACAATAAATAAATGTAAATAAATGAATGAATGTATTACGATAAGAAGCAAAGTATTTATAAGTTCCAAATAGATTACCTAGATTTAATCTCTTTTACTGTCATTGCTATATGTTCTGCTCCACCATCGCTTAAGTCTGATAATAATGTAATACGATATTATATTTTTTTTTTTTTAATATTATTACAAAATTAATATGCATTAAAGCTTTATAACTAACCGTCTCTATCAACAGAGGTAAGAACAACATAATCTAAGTTCCAATCTATTATTGCAGTTGCTGTATTAACTGGTTCTTCAGGATTTAATGGTGGTGGTGCACGAGATGTTTTAACGGAACAAAATCGGCAGCCACGAGTACAAGTGTCTCCCATTAACTAAATGACATTTGATTCTTTGCAATATATTCAATTAAATAAGACTATGTTACTTCAAGTTTGTTACCATAATAGTAGCGGTTGCAGTACCATGACTTCCTCCACCCCAACATTCTCCGATATTAGGACAACGAGCTTCTTCGCAAACTGTACTTAAACGCAGCTGCCTCAATTGCGATTTGATTTTACTATAATTTTTACCCATAGGTATCTCTGTCTTAAGCCATGGTGGTAATTTCAATCTGGTGTTCTCTCCTTTCTCCAATTTTAATTTTCCTTCATATTCTGTATAATTGTTGTCAATAAAATCCTCAAATTGCGGACCATTTTCCAATTTTTTAGAAAATGTTTCATTTATTTTTTCAGTACATTTTATACACTATTACAATTAATTAATTTCAATAAGATTTGTTTTTTAATGTAAATAATAATGTAAATAATAATGTAATAATAATAATAAAACTTACTGCAGTATGAAAATTGTTTAAACCAAATGGTTTGAAATTAGTTACATAAACAGTTCGCAACATGTTTATAAATTTAATTTAAAATTATTTAATCAATTATTTGTTTACTGAAAAATAAGTAAAAATTAATTAGGTTATTTTGATCATTTTCTTAAAATTAAATATGGTTAGTATACAATGGATGTGATTGACGTAAGAATCATGCCATTTGATTGGTCGAATATTGGTACATTATTAAATACAACACGACCTTTTTTCATCGATTTTAAAATCGATATAGATTCATCCAACTTCATGCCTCCCAACAGTTTATTTTTTGAAGGAACAGCAACTTCAAGCCGATAAAGATGGTATACAGTGGTGTTTATAGTTGTCATATAAGAATGTGTTATTTGTGATAGGGTGTAGTGTCTTTAATCGTGAAACATTTATTATTTGGATATGTTGTATTCGGTGAGTAATTAAACATTATTCTTATTTTATTAATAATATTGGGTTCGAATAAAACAATGAATTTTGATCACTTCAACGAAATTTGTAGAAATAAATTATTTCTAATTAAATATATATTACTATACATTTATAAGATTTATTTTAATTTTATCCATCAATCAAACACTGATAAGAAAACAATACGTTTTATAGAAATTATTTATTTATATAATAGTAAAAATGATAAGAAAATATAATGTATTTTTAAACGTCAGATGAAAAATGATTTTATTTAATGGTTTTCAGGATAAAAAAGGATGGGGTGTATCAATAGCCGTGCGGATATCAATGATCTATATCCAAATATATTTCAAGTGATAAATGTTGATGATTTCGGTAATTTAGTTACTCAAGGACGTTTAGAAATAACAGATACAGATATAATTTTATATCAACGTGATAAACAGCCTATCAAATGGCCATTAAAATGTTTAAGACGATATGGTCATGACGCTGAAATCTTTAGCTTCGAATCAGGTAGAAGATGTTCTACCGGGCCTGGTATTTATGCTTTTAAATGCCGTCAAGCAGCACATTTATTTAATCTTGTTCAAACTAATATCCAAGTATGTATTTCTTTTTTTTAATTTTTTTATAATGCAAAATGTTCCAAGGTTTACCGGTTAAACTGCACAAACATATTCTACGAGTGAAACTAAGAAATAAATGTTATTTGAAGTTCAGTTTATTACCACAAGTTAAAAACTATCATAGTTTGATCGGTAAACCTTGGGTCACTTTATATATATATATATGTCATGTTATATATTTTTAACACACATTACGTTTTTGTTAATAGGTATGTAATAACAGTATAGATGATACAATATCAAGAGAGCTTCCAGTTGCTGCTCAAACAGTTCCATCTGGAACAAGAGTGACAATACCATTTGAACCTAATTATTTAGATCCAACACCTACTAGATTTAATAACCGCATTGGCACTAGATTTGTCCATAATGAGCAAAATGGAATAGGAAGATTAAGTAGCGTTGGGAGTAGTAATGGTCCTATGTCACCTCAAGAAACTATAAGTACACCATCTCCACCACCTATTCTACCGCCACCGCCGCCACCACCGCCATTACCATCTACTATTTCTCATTCGCATTCATCTTCACTTTATATCAATGAAGAAATATTGTCCATTCCATTGGAAATGGAACATAATAATAATAAAAGTCTTCGGAGAATGGCTCAGAGGTATATATATATATATATATATATATATAGATATACATATATATTTATACCAAAATCTTATATTTTTTCCCATGGTTTAGTATAATTTTTATTTTACATTATAGATCCTGTGCAGTAAAAACTAGCTCTCCTTCTAATGGCACATGGGAAATGGCATCCGTAACTAAAAATCAGGATATTTCATCTAGCAATAAACCATCCTTACCTTCAACGGTATCCTATATGAACGTGGACATTAGTAATGAAGTTAGCTCACTTTCACCAAGTCATAGTACTTTGGATCCAACTACGTGTGTAGAAGAAATTAATGAACCAAATGGTTTGGAACATCCATACATGAATATAAATCCTGGTAATGATCCAGCTGATTCCATTGCTATTAGGGTACATGCCCTATCATTACCAGCTTTACAATCTGATCCGGAAGATGGATCGAGGCACTGTTATGCTAATTTAGAATCAGCTGAAATTGAAAGTTTAAAGAAAAGGTTTTCAGGGATTTCTATATCTGATAAATCATCTTTACCACCATCAACGCCTACAGGTATTGCCATTAGGGAAGTTAATTATGCTGTTTTGGATTTAGATAGGAAAGATGAATCATCGTTGGATGGTGCGGTACATTTGACACCATCTCCTCCAGAGTCACCAAATAAAACACAAGAAGGATACGCTATAATAGATTTCAATAAAACAGCTGCTCTCAGTCATTCTGTCAATCCTAATCTTTTAAATGATAACGAAGGTTCTCGGAAGACTCGCCACAATTCCACAATAAATGACTTGTCCGCTTCTTGCAGACTCAGTTCATCCATTAGTGAGTAACACATTCATTATTTTATTATACTCACAGCAGATTATTTATGTAATCATACCATTACATATTATATGCATATGCATAAAATCTTTAATCTCTCATAAAGTAATAATTTGGTAGCTTTTTTCTCACTTCTTAAAATGTCTTAAAATATTGATTAAGAAGCAGCTTTATGTATAAATATATATTATTTAGTAAGATTTTTTTAAGTTCAAGATTTTTATAATGTAATATTATTTCATTTATATTTTTTTATATTAATCTTTTATATAAATACAGACTTATTTGAATAGTTTTTAATTTTTATATGTGTATCGGTTGTAAGATTTCCAATTTTTGATGTAAAAATATCTATAAGGTGTCTAAGGTTTATCTGATCAAACGGCGTTAGTATATTCTATGCATGAAAATAAGAAAAGAATATTATATAAGCATAGATCATATAAAACTTTATTAAATAACTTTTTAATAAAGTTTTACGTGATATATGCTTATATTGTTTTCTTATTTTTGTGCATAAAATATGCTGACATTGTTTCGCCGGAAAATTCTCAAACATCCTGTAAAATAATTCGTTTCACAAATGATATCATTTAAAAGATGTAGTTTTCTCTAATATAAATCTTAGAGAAAGGAAATCTCAAGGAAAGAATTTTATACAATAATTAAACAAAGTTTATAGAACATTGCACATAAAACCATTTTTTATATTAGATATTATAATATATTATATGGAGCTACTGGAAGATGAAGCATCTAGATATTGTTTGTTTATTTGTATATATTTTAAAATTAACGAGGCTGATATATAAAAATATAAATTAAATTCTAATATAATACCAATTCCATGATTATTTGATAGATTTCGTTTAGATCAATTTTCCACATTGATAGCTCCGAGTTTCTTGCAATTTATTACATCTTACCTGAGATTATTTGTAAGAGTGATATACAAATATGATAAAAGATAAAAAATATAGAATATAAATTATACATCACATGTGTATGTACGCGTGATAAATTTTGAGGCAATTAAAATAATAACATAATCGAAAATTTTACATAGAATAAAGCAAATAATTTCTAGCTTATCAATAAATACAAATCTATTTTCTCTTGATCTTAAAAATATTTATGTAAATATGTTAGCGCAGTACATTATTGCAAAAAAGTATATCTATACATGACATTGTTAATTAATATTTATTTAATAACTTTTAATTATTTAATAATAAAATATGTATCTATTTTTTTCAAGAGAATATTTATATATCTTCTTTTAAATATAACGCGTATATACAAATGAAAATGTACATACAAAAAATATAACGGATAAGATGCAAGCAAGGAAATTTTATCTTTCAATAGCTCCGAATATAAAGTAACAAAAAGTCAATATGTTTAAAGTAACAGAAGTTGAATATTTTTAAAATTAATTATAATGCCAATAGAGAGCACATAGTATATTAACCTTCTGTGCTAGCAGAATCCCTAATGCAGCAGTCGATCACCAGCTTCGACTTATTTTTATCTAACTAGATCTGTTACAACGATATAAATGTATTAAAAGAACTATAGATAATTTTATATTTAAGTACTATCCTGTGCAACATAAGACACTCACTTCAAATAAACTGTCGAACATTATTTGTGCCTGAGAGAAAGAAAAAGAAAGAGAGAGAGAGGCATATATAAAATGCACAAGGTTAATAATAAGATATAATATTTTGTAGCAATTGCAGTAATTAAAATGGCCTAAGGAATGTCTACAAGTAATAAATGCCAATAAAAATTGGATTAAGAGTTTTCAAATTACACGATATGATAATTAGAAGCAATGTAAATTTATATTTAGAAGTTTATATTTAATTAAATTAAATAAATCTTCCTTAAGAGTTCTTTTTAATCAACTGATAACGGTCAGGAGAATTTTATACAAATTTGAATTTGTAATTATTTCTCTTGTTTTAAAATGCCAAAAAAAATGTTATACCGTAATTTAATTTTTACTTTTACTCTTTTTATACTTATAATTTTATCTTAATCTCGTGTAGAAACATATTTCATTAAATCGTGTCAATCATCGACATTAGGAACATAAATTATGTTTATGTCTACATTTCATTACGCATTTATATTAATAGGAATATGTTTTTACATTATAATTTCTCATAAGACGTCTAATATTGTTTGTTATTAATTTTTCTTATGCTGTGTGAAATAAGGTCATATTTGATGAACATGTACCTTCCAAAAATATGTATGTACAAACTATATGCCAATATGCAAACAGTTCATTTCCGAGTTATTATAAGTGAGATCATTAGATTTATATATCTAAAAGTAAAATAAGTTAATATTTAAATGAAATATTCATTGGATTAGTTAATATTAATATGTTTTATACTTTTATTACAAGTGCTTCTTGTTATAAATGTTATGTTAAACATATGAACAATTATTTTATAATATTAA
Source organism: Polistes fuscatus (assembly GCF_010416935.1). Lineage (NCBI taxonomy): Eukaryota > Metazoa > Arthropoda > Insecta > Hymenoptera > Vespidae > Polistes > Polistes fuscatus. The sequence continues at coordinate 3,511,411 of NW_025113118.1, forward strand.
GAATGTTATACATATAATACATTAATACTTGATATTAACACATTCACTGCCATAATATATTATATATTATATTATATTAATTTTTATTCAAAATAACAATTTATTTTTTTTTAATATTGTTACCATGAATATTAGGGTAGTGTATGATTCAGCTTGAATGAAAAAACGGAACCATTGGATATGTTACCGTGAATGTTTTACAGATGAAAATTTAATTGAAAATTATTATATCGATGTTATTGCCAATTTAAAAAAAAATATATATTCATTGTTTTTAATGCGTTAAATGTTTAAATATTAAATAGTGGTAGTGAATTTGTTAATATAATATATTCTAATTTACATTATTAACGTATAGTCGTTGCATGAATACACACACGCGCACGCAAATGCATGTATTTAAATTGTAGTTGAAGAATATACTTGAAATCAGTTAAAAATATTATTGAAATGAATGAAGAAGTAACAAGGCATAGTTGAGGATCGTTTAATATTTAGAGGTACAATCGATAATATATTAAACGATCATCAACCGCTACAGATTTTCTAACTTAAGTACTATGCATTCCTGCTGAACTTTAAGGCAGGCATGTTCGGGGAATTTTATATTTAAATGAAGAAACTAATATATAGCGAAAAGATCTTCGTTAAGTCTACATAAAATGTTAAACATTTTCATACAACAAATTGCCTTGTATAACGTGTATGTATTTATGCACAAAAGGGAGAAAGATAAAAAGAGGAAAAGAGACAGAGAGAGAGAGAGAGAGAGAAAGAAAAACGAAATACATCAAATTAGAGATTGAAATATTCATTAACTTTTCGTAAAATATTAAATAATCATCATAATTAATGATTCGTTTTAAACGCAAATATAAATATCTTTAAAGAAATTAGAAATATTGTAATACGTTGTAAAAATCTTGGCTGCTCTCAAGTATGGGTATAAACAAAAGTCTAGTTAAAAGTATCATTTGTACGATCGAAGTTATTTATACACGCACATATATGTTGCATATACGCATACGAACGAACATTGTGCTTTTTATTCTGTCCATTTAGAAATTACATGCATAATATTAATTGTGAATAATATAATTATTCATAATATTATAAACCAAAAAATTTAGATATTACTATAGTTGTTGTTTGTACTTTTATCTAATGACAAAAAACTTTATTATGTATTTTTATCATTAGATCAAATTACTTTAGTATGTTTAAATGTTGTTTAGTCATCAACGGCATATAAATTTGATTATTATAGCTCTGTAAAATTGTACAAAAGAGATGTAATATTAACGAGTTTAAAAATTCGTCTTTTACATTGAAAAAAAAAAAACAATTTTTCAATTGAAATATCATATATACGTTTTATTTTATATAAATAATTTTAACATTTATCGCGCGCGCGAGTATTTTTGATCAAAATATATGATTATAAGTAAATGATATAATTTGTTATTATTCAATAATAATATTTCGTATATTAACATATTAGTTTCATAAATAATAGTATAATGTAAGAATTATAATTGAAACAATTGATACATTTCATTGCACTAAAGGTTATGCTATTTACAACCAATATTATTCATCTCAATGATTTGTATTTTGATACATGTAGTATTTTCTTAACGAATGTAAAGAAGAAAAAAAAAGAAATATTATTAATCTACAAAACAATGAAAATGTGATTAAAGAATGAATTCTGTACGACGTTGTTATAACGATAATATTTATTATAAATGTACAAATAGTCATAAATACTTTAATTGTGCCAAAACAGATTTCATTACATTATGAACTTTAAATTAGTATAGATTTTCAAACGCCCCAAATATTAAATATGGAAGTTTTTAATTTTATTTTTTCTGAGTAAAATAAATTTAAAGAGAGATGATGGGGATGCTCGATTTATAGAAATGACAACCATGTATATACATATATAGCTGCATACACGATCATGCGTATATATTGAATTTACTTTATATACAAACCATCTATAAAGCAAGGCTTTTCAAACTTTTCCATTTAGCAACACGAACAAATATTTTCGCATTCCTGGGATGGATTCTATATTATCTTATCTTTCACCATCATAAACTCACAGACATACTATACGCGTAATATTGCTAAAATATTTTTTAATTAATTGTTGGTTGTTGTGCATCCAAGAATTTTGTAGTGTCGCTAAAATTTTGTCTACTTCCAAATTTAGTTATGCAACCCTAATGCAATCTTACTTTGAGAAGCCCTGCTATAGAGCACTCTAAACTATACATATAATTATAAATATGCAACAGTATTACATCAATTAAGCAGCTTTAATTTCTTCAATATTAGGAATTGCTACATTTTATTTTTGCAAAATTTGGTTATTTTAATATTTATGTATCATGTTTAACTTTATCGAATCTTTAAGGTAGTCATAAGATGAAATTTTATAATTTAAAGAAAATGAAAAATATGTTAGAAAAAAATGTATAAGCTATAATTAAACGACGGCCAATATTTTACCTAAAATATGTGTTTCTTTCAAATGCAAATCGAACCGCGATTTATTTTTAATAAATATCTATGTTTAACAAATATTACAACATTTTTTGTATAATTACTTAGCATGTTAACGTAATAGAATACGTGAATGAAAAAAAATTGAATATTCTTGACGATAAATCTTACGATTATCACGTTAGAATTCTTATATTATTGATTTGCAAAATATTCAACTGAAATATGCTCACAAAATGATAATTTAAGAGATTGTAAATAAGTATGATGCAAGAATACATTGAGCAAGAATGTAAAATATGCAGCGATCACGTTTAAAGGCTGTGAGACTTTTGACAGAGATACATTATACTTATTAACAGAAATTTACATTTTCCTTTGTTCTGTAATATTAAAAAAAAAAAATATAAAAAGAAAAGAATACAATGTAATCACATTGCCAAATATTAAAAAACTAGATTTATTTTATATATAATATATAATCTTTCTTGTATTCAATTGAATAATTAAATCTTTTTATTATTGAGTAATTCAATGTTATTACGAAATTCTTATGCATACAATTTAATGAAAAATGCATCATGTTGTTTTAATAAAATGCGTTATGCTATTGGTTTACATATCAGTTTAAAAATATCGAGATATTTTCAATAAGATTTGAAATAATATAATAGAATGCCAACAGTTGTTAATAAAATATTTAGAAGCAAATGATGGCACCAATTGTTAAACAACCAGACACATTCAGAGTGAATGTGAAAGCAAGTCTAATAAAAAACATTGAAGGTTTATCATCAATCGTATGGATAATCAAGCAGCAAGTTGACGACGTCTCGTTAATTCGTGATCTATTAAAATTGAAATATCTGGATGACGATGCAGAGTTGTTGAGCAATAGTGTATTGTTTGGGTTGGGTCAGCTCCAGCCTTAAGAAGAAGTTTGACAGCGTTGACGAAACCACTTTCGGCGGCAACTTGAAGTGCCGTTAGACCATCTAGATTTTTCTTTTCCAATTGTGCGAGAGGCGACGTAACTAAGAGAGAAACTGTCTGATGAAAGCCTCTAGCAGAAGCAAGATGTAAGGGTGTATTGCCGCCAGCGTCTTGCACGCTAGGATCCTCCTCGTGTTCTAACAGTTTAGCTACCATATCAACATAGTTCTTTCTCGAGGCGATATGCAACGGTGTTTCGCCGTAACGTGACATTATACCGGGTGGCGTGTGTGGTATCAATAAAAGTGCAGTGTTCAAGGCACCACACTCGAGGCACTCGTGCAACGGGCTTTCTCCACGATCATTTTTCAAAGCAGGATTCGCTCCTGCCGCCAATAAAGTTTCTATCAACGCTTCTATCTCTGTTCTGTGATTATTATCTATAAAAAACGAGAGCTTTATTTAAATGAAAAGTATGAATGTTATAAGCTGAAATATTAAATTCAAACATTAAAAATAATTTTTCCCTACCGAATACTGTAGAGGACGCCAAAATATGTAACGCACTCCGACCTTGATGATCTTTAGCATTAACTGGTCCCGCTTTTGCCAGTAAATCGAGCGTCTTAAGCGCCGCTTCATAATCATGATGGAGGCTCTTGGAACTTTGGGCATGGGCCAGTTGTCTCGTTAAAACATGCAATGCCGTTAGTCCACCCCCGGCTTCTTTAACTCCCGCAGGGCAACCATATTTTAAAAGCTCTCCCACGAAATTTAATACGTTCCCTGGTCCTCCGTTGAGTATGACTCTGTGTAATGCAGTTTCTCCGCGAGGAGAACGAACGCCTGGATCGCATCCGTTGGCTAATAATACGCTGGTCAAAAGAAAAATTAAGAAATTAAAAAAAATATCGTAATAATTTAAACTTTTGTCATTCAAATATGCTGGCGGCAAAGATGTAAACGTCAGAAGATCTTTTCCATGAATCTTACGTAATAGCCAAGAATTAAGATTGACCTTTGGCTTCCATGGAATGCATACAGTTAATATAAACAGTACAACAGCAAAAAAAAAAGACTTACTTAAGTACAGATAGACAATGATTTGTTGCAGCAACCAGCAAGGGAGGATCACCGGAGACGTTCCAATCCGGTTCGTCAAGATTCTGGACTCGACCAGTTGCAAGAAGTGTCGCGACACACTTCGCATCTCCTGCTCGTACGGCCTCGTAAAAATCTAGTTCAGTTTCTGGATCATACGATTGATCATTAATATGAAGTATTTCTTCTTCTTCTTCTTCTTCATCATGTTTTTTCTTTTCCTCTACGATAGTAATATTATCGGTAATTTCCAAGGTACCATAGGTACGTACGATCCCTTTGGATTTGAAACTTTCGATATCTTCGACGATCGTCAAATCCTTCTCGATGGATCTTCGTAAATTTTCTAGGGATGATGACGATGACGAAGACGATGACGACGATGATGATCCACCATCGATTCCAATCAATTTATCTTGCAAATTAATCCGATTAGAAGAAGAAGGATCTTTGCTTTGCGAAGATAGATCCCTTTCGTTAAAACATTTTCTTTCGGCTAGATGATCCGCGGCCGAAATAGAAATAATCTGTTCTACGTTCTCCAAACAATTAAACGAAGATTCTTCGTTATCTTTAATATCCTCATCTTTATCTTTCCCCTCGGTCTCGACAATTAATTCGGACGATACATCGGATTGTATCCGATTATTACAAGAAGGATAATGAGAATCGATCGTTGTTATCGAGTTATTATCTCGTTCGATCTCGTTCTTCATTGTCCTCAAGAATTTCTCCAGCTGTGCAGCAGCAGCACCCTTCTCCTCTACCTCCTCTTCGGCACCAACTACCCCTTCTTCGTGGCTCACCCTCGCGGCAGTTACCGAACTTTTATCTCCGCGCGTTTCTTCGAACATCCACGTAGTAGTTTTGCGTTCCTCGGAACCGTTCACACTCGGTGCCGCCGACGATGCCGTTCCGTTCGCATAAGTCGCGGTCATCGTTGCGCACACGCGCAACTCCCTCACCGAAATGCGCGCACGCGCGCATGCAATATATACGCGCACCGATACTATTTAATTACCGCCACCGATGAGAATTCTTACCAATTGTGGCGCTAACACCTTTTAATGTGTATCACGCGCTCAATTTCTATTCTTTCTTTTTTTTTGTTTTCTTTTCTTTCTTCCTTCCTCCTTTTCCTCCTCCTCTTCCCTTCTCCACCCCTCCTTTTAGATTTCTTTTTCCCCCCTTCTTAAACTCTCGGTAAAATAAGTAAGGCAGCACGATTTTATTTCTCGCTCCTTTCTTTAACGTCCGTCGAAAAAGGACACTCTTAGCGATTAGTATAGTTGCGATATATTCGATTTGCTAATATAAATATAATACAACGAGAGGTTCAACACGCATGCAAAAAAAAAAACAAATAATAAATGAGAGGAAATGCGAGAAGAGAGTAGCATAGCGTGAACGTGACTGAAAACCGAATGAGGATCTTTCTCCTTCAGCAGCGACGCTACAAACGTAGATATTCCTTCTTCTTCTTCTTCTCTCCCACCCCCTTCTTTCTCCTCTCCTTTTTTCCCTTTCTCCCTTATCTATCTGTCTCTCTCTCTCTCTCTCTTAGATCGCCCTCGAGCATCATTCTTTCTTTTCTTTCTTTCTTTTCCTCCACTTCTTTACTTCTCCTACCACCATAGCAATTTCTTCATTCCGCTTAGAGTGACGGATGATAATAATCTATGCTAGACGTAGTTTTCTCATATTCGAACCATTATATTATTATTATACTATGAGATTATAAAATTTTATAGAAAAATTTATTTGTATATATATACGTTCACGGTTTCACGGTTAAATAGTTTTTGAGTTTAACATAGAAACCATTTTGTTTTCTTTTTCGGTCCAACTAACTTTCATTTTTTAAAAAGCTTTTGTTTTTTTTTCTTTGACTGTAAAAGCTCATAACATTTTAACCCGCCCTATTATTAATAAAAACTTCAGACCTATATATATATATATATATATAAATAATCTATATATATATCTCGTATATATATCTCCTAAATATATCTCCTAAATATATCTCGTGTAAACGCAAATTATACACAAAGAAGTAGAAATGATTATTCCCAATTGCAAGTCTTCGTTGTTCTCCTTAGCTGTTATTATTTCCCGAAGAAATCTTATGGGAGATATTAGGCGCCAGATTCGAGGAACGTAAGAAACGTTCTCGTCGTGCACGCATGCGTACCACCTTAGGAAAACGCTCATGCACAGAAAAGAGCAAGGAGAAAGATAGTAAATGAACCGCCGGTTATTTCTTTTTTTTCATTTTGAGGGAAGTTCGTCCTGCACAGACATGAAATAAAACCGGTTTCTTCGTAGGAACATAAACATAAGAAAGACTTAAAGGGATACTTCGTTGTGTCGTTATTTTCCTTTTCTATTTTTCATGTTCGACTCTTATATGTATGTATATCGTCGGCAATGAACGAAGAAGAAGCCCATGAAAGAAACTCCGGAACGTATCGGAACCATATGTTCGCCTATCTTCTCTTTCTTTCTTTTTTTTTTTTTTTTGTAACTGGTTTCTCTTTTCTTGTTTCTTTCGACTTCTTTTTTCTCCTGACAATGCAAGTTGTATCAAGGGCATACTGTAGAAGTCAAGTGCAAGAACAGAATGCACGCTATCTTGTTGATCATTTATCTTTAACAAAAATATAATTATTCTTTTTCTAATATAAATAATATTTATTATAAATATAAAGAAAAAAAAAGGAAGAAGTAAATATATAATTTGTATTCATGAAATTGAAACTATTTATTAGACTAACTTTCACTTTTGTTCTTATTTTACAAATAATTCCAACGTAAAATCTAAGTTTTGGTCCGGATAAATTTTTATTATAGCATGCAAGCAACTAATGTTACTGCACAACATGCATGAAATTAATCCAACTGCTTAGGAAAAAAAAAGAGTTTTAAGTGAACCCTTGCAAGATGACACGCATGTGTAATTTTTTTTCGAGCTATATATTTTGTTTGTTCGTTCGTTTTATTTTTCTCTCGTAAAATATTCGCCATAACGTGCACGATATTTAAAAGAAAACGAACGCGAAATAAATTTACAATTATTATTAAAAATCTGTGTAAATATGTAATTTATTTCCATGAGATTAAAGCGTTTCATTGAATATTAGAAATAATAACTTTCTTTTAATATCGCCAGATAATATTAAGAATAATAATTTTCTTTTATTCTTTGTGTGTGTAGGAAAATTTATTCTTTTTTCCTGACCGTTACCGATAAGTATGCAATAATTAATAGTACACATGCCTTGAAAGTAACTTTATATTTCATTTTGGTTTAGTAAAAAATTACGTTTCCTATACGATCTTATAATTATTTAAAGAACAAGAAAGTACATACTTAATATATAGTAAAAGAGTAAAGTATATGTATCAATTATTTTTTACATAATCTAAGTGTAACTTAGATCGCGGTTATTTCAAGGAAGTAGGTCTTCAACTTCTTTAACCCGCGTCCACTGTAAGATAACATGTAACAATGAATAAATAAATAGTACAACATTATATTCTCACGTAATAGAAATTCTAAAATATTTATCTGGTTATTGAACTACATACTAAAATTTGTAGATAATGAAATTATTAAGGAAAACGAGAAATGCTAGAAAATTTATTGTATTATACAATACATTCGGATCCATCCGCTCTTTCCATTAATATTATATTATCAGAGATGGGATAGATGGAAGAATGATAAATTTGAATGCATTTAGAAAAATGATTAAAGGTATAAAATTAAATGTACTTACCATATCTATCTACTCCGTGATCTAGATGCTGTTCTAGACTTAGTTCGTCGTGGACTACGATCCTTAGAATTCGACTTCCTCTTATTGCGAAATTTGTCTTTGGCGTGGCCACTCTTGCTCCGGGATCGACGACTGCGGGAAGACGAACGCGTCCTTGAACGTTTGCTTCGAGATCTTGAACGTGAGCGCGAACGTGAGCGTGATCGAGATTGGGAACGTGACCGTGATCGAGACCTTGAGTAAGACCTATAAATAATATCGAATTAAAATAATGATAATATTAGTCTTTTTGCCTGGACTTTAAAGATATCCTTCTTTATTTCGTAGTTATACTTTATAAATATCTCCTGAAACAAAGTTGTACCTAAATATTAATATCAACCCAAAAATTTATCTCGTCTATTGAAGATACGAGATCACGTTTATCCACGTGTAAACAATCTTTAATATATCAGTCAATAATTTATAATAGCGTAGCCTTAGCTGACCACCTTGTAACTGTTCATTAATTTCGTTATTACCAACACCTGTGATTACCTCCTTTCATATGGTTTATGTACAACTATATACAAGTATAAGTATAAAACAATGTCGAGAAAATTGTAATTTTACTACTGCTGGATTAAAACAAATCCTACCCGCACCATAGTAGAGATGCCACGTTTTTTATAATGTTATTTATTCAAATCGAGCTAATATGTTATTAATACCATAAAATTGAGCTAACAATTGTTATCGATGTCCTTTTATTAAATTGGCGAAATGAATTGTATTAACGATCGATCAAAATATGTTTACTATTCTATTATGTACCATCTTTCCTGTGTGCATATAGCAGACACAGTCGTAGAGCACGCGATGGCAATGCCAGGAAGGGAGAGCGGATGAGCACGTATGCAGATGAAATCACGCGAGGGTCGGATGAACGGACGAAGAGTGGCTAGACGAGACGGCTAAAACGTTGTCTCTCAGTGACCACTAGGTACTATGACGACGACTAGGCACAAACAGTAAGTCGAACGAAGAAGGCCGGGCTACCAGAAGTGCCGATGTGCATTAACTCTCTGTCTAGGGTGATGTCAGTGGTCAGTGGAAGTATCGTAGTGCGCAGAACTAGCCACTCCGTCGGCCGTGTTTGCCTCTCTCGCTCGTAGAGTGCAGAAGGAAACCCAAAGTAGGTGAGTGCTCTACGCTGTAACTATGCAGTGTGTCACAAAGTGAACCCAAGGCGAATCTCGCGAGAATCACAGTAGCAACACATTTCTCATGTGTATGCCTGTTCAGCCGCATCTCCTATAAATAATTGGGCATTGTTACATCGACAAAGTTCTTCGCTATCTCAACCATTGTTTTTAAGTAGTGTTCATCATTTTGATATGAAGTAATGGTTTTATCTTTGTCGATTTCTTACTACTTATTAATTCCATAATGTAACTGTATTAGAAATGTAGCATGAGAGAGAGAGAGAGAGAGAGAGTATTTATGATTTTCTTCTTCTGATCCATAATTTCTTTTTTTTAGCAAATCTACGAGACATTCTTATTGAGATAGACGTTTACTAGGTTCAATTACTAAATGTCTTTCCCTGAGATTAAATTTCGTGAATTTAGAAAATAATTATATATTTAAAAAAAAAAATATGTATTTCTATTAACTTTATAGATATAATATGAATAATGAATATATTATGCATCTTATAAATATATTACAATTAAATTAATATATTTTATATGATTTCAATGATAATATATAGGTATGCAGAGAAATATATAATTCAATGTTACGATATGTTTGCAAAATAAAAATACTTTAAATAAAATAAATGTTTACAGTATGTAAAGAATAAGTTTTCTAAGCATCAATAAGTGTTTATAACGCAAAACAAATTACAAGAAACTGTTAATATTGAAAGATTTTAAAGACCTATTCATAATTTTTAATATAATATCTAGTAGAGTTAAAGTATATCATTTTATTTTTAAATAAAATAAATGCAATCTGTATACCTACATATATCAATATCCATGATATAGAGCTGTAATTGTAATTGCATTAAATTAGTAATATTACCGTTTTCTACGAGAACTTCTGTGTTGAGGACAATCTCTTGCGTAATGACCCCTTTCACCACATTCATAACATTTGTCTTCGGGATGGAATGGTCTTGCTACACCTCGTCGTGATGAACCTCTATCTCTCAACCTTTTGCCATTCGATAGCTCCACTCGAATACGTCTTCCGCATATGGTACGACCATCCAGGCCTCTAATAGCATCTTCTGCGTCTCTAGCATCATCAAACTCAACAAAAGCAAATCCTGGAGGATTTCTGGCAACCCAGACACTTCTCAATGGTCCATAAAATGAGAAAGCATCCTGTAATTCTTGTTTAGTTACTCTGCTTCCTAAATCTCCAACATAGACTTTACAGTCCGAAGGATATCTTGACATCTAAATAAATTAATCATAGTCTTAATTATAAGTGAGATATACGTAAAATTAAAAGTAAATTAAAAAAATTATTTAATTAAAGCTAAATTTTTCATATATCGTGTGATGCGGATCAATAATTGAAGTATCTCAATTTCATCCTAAATTACATAAAACTTCTATAACGGTAAATTATCAAATTTTAATGTAATCGTAAAGGCGTTATTAAGTTTTTCCTTTTTTGTAGTCTAATTATGATATATGTTATCGTGATAATAGCAAAACCCATACCTTCATCATATTGAATTATTTCTTCAAATACGTTTCTTTTAATCTTTTAGAAAAGTAATTAGTTTTCTGTTTTGCAGAAGAAAATCGAACATTTATCGGTTAGAACATTGATTCTAAGAGGATTGAAAAAAAAGCTTACTCCATAAAGTTACGTTTCTAACGAAGAAAGAGAAGCTAGGAAATTGAATCAATGAAAATCACTATTACACTATCATCAAATATTATTGGTCAATGTATTTTTAATTATTTCATTGACGTTTTAATGATTTTATTTAACAATTAAAAAAAAGTTTGTAATATTATAGAAAAATTATCATAATTTTTAAATATTAAAATGTCTAAAATATCAAATAAGTTAAATAAAAATAATGAAAACTTGTAGTTTAAATCAAAACTAGTGTCAACTTCTAGGGAATAATCGCAAATCGCCATTCGTCAGTTTCAAAAAATGTTTCTTACAATTGGTCAATTCACAATGAAAATGAGGTTAAAGATTTGAAAGATGTAAAAACGGTTACCATAAACGTGTAAGCAAACTTATTGCTGCAGTAGTCAGTCATTGTGCGTCAAAAGTACATTTTTTTTAAATTTTTGAAGGATAGATCTATTATTGTGGTGTAATTGTATATTGTAGTTTTATTTATTTGGATACTGAGCATTAATCATTTAATAAGAAAGGAAAAAGAAGAAAATAAAACATATGTTATAAATATAAAAAAAATAAAGATTAATGCGAAAAACACGAATCAAACACAATATTAGATACTCACATTTTATGTTCCGTTTACAATAATTAAATTTATATAATGTTAGTGTAAATATTAAAACAAATCAAAATGATGAACAGCATAGAATTTGAGAGTTCTTCTGAGGACGATGATGATTACATTAATTCTGTAGCACGTTTAAAAGGTATGTTTGAGTATATGTCATTAATTATTTCTAAATTTCTAATGTTTGTACAATTTACAAAATTCTTAGTAATGTAAAAAATGTTAAATAATTGTAGCATTACAAAACAAAGTCGTGACAAATCATAAGGAATTACAAACAAATAAAAATCAAAGTAATGGAAGAGGAAGGGGAAGAGGAAGAGGTAGTGGTAGAGGTAGAGGAAGAGGGCGAGAAAGAGGAAGAGGGCGAAGGAGATCACAAAAGACAGAAGATTCTGTAATATATCTTACATTTTTTGTCTTTATTATCATAGACATAAATATTTTTGGATTTTATTCGTATTGTTTGTATTATTTATTATTTTTTTTATTATTATAATCGTTGTTGTTATCTTCATTATAGAAAATTTATTAAACATTACTTACATTTATTATTTACAGATTATTACTTACGATTTAACTGAAGATTTAGGATTTGTAGAAAACAATTTAGAAATTATATCTGTGCCAGATGAAAATGTTATTCACACAAGATCTTATACAAGGAACCGAAAAAAGGTGGATAATGCAATAATTTTAAATTGTAGTAGCGAAGAGGACGAAAATTTAAAAAAAGATGTAGAAAACTTAGAAAAAAATGTAATAGACTTAAAAGAAGATGTAGAAGACTTAGAAAAACGTGAAGATTTTGATATAAATGTTAAGATCTTATGGAGATCCAAAGCCATTCACCGTTTAAATATAAACAACGTAAGATTGGTTTTATGCGTTACAGGGCAAATAAAAATCTATTTACTAATTATATAATCTTTTTTATAGCACGAGAATTTCAGGAAAGTTTTTCAGTACTTTGCAGATATGGAGAATGTTTCCATAGAGCAAATCTTAATCATGAAGAAGGACAAACGTATAAACCTAGCAGATACTCCTTCATCTTTGGGTCTTTCGATCATAGATATTCTTGGTACGTATAAATAAAATTGATTAAATAAAATTATATTATTATCTCTTCTTTATTATTTTAATTATTGTTTTTTCTAGAAGGAGGAATTGTAGATGCAAGTATAATCTCTCAAAATGATCATCAAAATCAACAAAAAATCATAGAAGAAGATATATGTCAAATCAAAGTACAAACTGCAAGTAAGGAATCTATGGTGATTCCGCTTAAGAAAAATCAACAATTTCAAATATTAATTGCCACTTGCGCTCGTGAATGGGGCGTTGAAAAATCTAATATTAAATTATATTTCGATGGGGATCCCATTAATAACAGCGACACGCCAGAAAGTTTAGATCTTGAACAAGAAGCATGTATCGATCTTCGCATCACCAAAAATTAATATAATTGTTATGTCATTATCAACTCTTTCAATACTACTAATGATCGAACTGATAGAAGACTAGAAATTTAAAAAGTTTTGTTAAGTACTGTTAAGTAGTATTGAAAATTCAGTGAACTATAGACAACAGACATCTGATGCTCATTGTGTACTACCGATAACTATAGTTATCCACCATTGTAAAAATTAAGATGTATTTTAGCTGATTATATTGCATTGTAATATCTTATTCTTTATCTGCTTCATGATAAAATGTACATTCGCTTTGTAATTAGCTCATACAGTATAACTTCGTTTGTGATGCATGAATGGAAGGCAGGAACTTTTATTTATATGAATGTTTAATCTCGTTTTCATTTATTGTTAATTATAATAGCAGCAATTTTTAGAATCATTTTTAAAAATTAATTTCAATTGATAAAATTTAATAAAAATGACTATTTTTATTCCTACAAACAAATGTTCCTATAAAAAAAAAGATATACATAATGATCAAATATAGAAAATCATAAATACGATAAATTAAGAATAATAAAAGATTTTAATTTTATTTTGCAGACGAAATAGCAAAGCTTCTATATGTAATAAAATATGCAATGTACCAATTAAAATCTTTAATTGGTGAATAGTGTATTTTTTACTTCAAAGTATTTTCTAATTATATATGACGTTCATTCAAATTTACAATTATAAACATTCAATAATGTCGGTCAAGGTGTTAAACAATCTGGCAATAGTAAACCCTTTATTTGAATCATATTACATACACACACACACATTAATTTTGATCGGTAAAAGGGTTACTGTCTATTCTCACGTTTTGCCTGATGCCACTGTCAGTTTCCCTTATTGCGGCGCTGCTGTGGTAAATTTCAGAACAAATTACAGTCATATGACCGTCGTTACGCGAGAACGGCATCACGATTTTGTGAATAGGCGTTGACTCTTTCATCGAGCTCCTGAATTAAATTCGTCTCTTAAATAAGAACTGTTCCTGTCAATTGTAATTTATAGTTAAATAAATTAATAAAAAAGTCTGATCATGGCGCTAAGCGATGCTGACGTACAAAAACAGGTTCGTAGAATTAAACGAATTCTTTCGATAAAATGATATTATTTTAAAACATATATGCAAAGAATATTGAAAGACAGACTACGTCTGTCTCGTATAAAGTTATTTTTGAATTTTCACGTACCTAAATATATGTTACGATCTTTTTTAAATTTGAAACTACCTTACGCGTTTATATGTATATTAATGTAATTTAAAATTAGGAGGATGCATTGATAATATATTTAAGAGGACAATGAAAAAGAAAATCGAATATTTAACACACTATTCACAGTATTTTTAAATTTAATTTTTATCTAATTTTGTATGCAACTTAATACATATGAAATGTCACATGATTTCAGTAATTTAATTCTTGCAGAATATTTGAGTGTTTTTAAATCGAATATAAAAAATATTAATTTATTATTCGCATTGCAGATCAACCATATGATGGCTTTCATAGAACAGGAAGCCAATGAAAAGGCTGAAGAAATAGATGCCAAAGCCGAAGAAGAATTTAATATCGAAAAAGGACGTCTTGTCCAACAACAACGGCTTAAAATTATGGAATATTTTGAAAAGAAAGAGAAACAAGTCGAATTACAGAAAAAAATGTGTGTACAAATTTGTTTTTATCATCTTCCATATAATTACTTTGTAAATGCTTGTTCCGCTTAATGTTAGGAATATTAGAACATGCGATAGAAGTATTTAATCTATTTGAATCAAGGCTTCTCAAACTTTTCCACTTGGTGATCCCAGCAAATATTTATTATCCAAGCAAATATTTTCCCAACTCTGAGTATAGAGAAATATAAATTTGATCATATATCAACGATAAAGCCAAGTGTCCATGCTAAATTTTTAATTTTCCTAAAATTTAATTATATGACCCAATATACAATCCCGATTCATACTTTGAGAAGCCCAGATCTAAATGATAATATTCTTAACGTATTATAATATATTCTCTAGTAGTAAAATTAAACATATTCTTACAGTCAGTCTTCAAATATGCTTAACCAAGCTCGATTAAGAGTTTTAAAAGTTCGCGATGATCATGTACGTAATGTTCTCGATGAAGCTAGAAAAAGATTAGGTGAAGTAACTCAAAATCCAAGCAAATATGGTCAAATTTTGAGATTATTAATCACTCAAGGTCTTTATCAGGTATTATCAATAGGCTATCTTTTTCTACAATTAAAAATGTATATATTATTTGACTTGAATCATTTCACTATGTGATATAAATATTAGAAATATTAATATATTATTTATTATTTTTTACAGCTTATGGAAACTAATGTTTTTATCCGTGTTCGTCAAGTTGATCTTCCTATTGTAGATTCTCTTATAGATTCTATACAGCAAGAATATAAAGTAAATACAAAGAAAGATGCTTCTCTTAAAATAGATCAAGAAACTTTCTTACCTGCTGAAAGTTGTGGCGGCGTTGAATTATTAACGGCTAAAGGTAACAATATTAATCATTAATTCTGTTTATTCACAGGTTATTACTTTTATTTCAAATAATATTGAATATATACTTCTTATCAATATTATTTGTAGAAAGTATCAGTAATATTATATTAAATAACTCATTTTAAAATTTAGGTCGCATTAAGATCAACAACACTTTGGAGTCACGGTTAGAGCTAATTGCTCAACAACTGATACCTGAAATTCGGTCTGCTTTGTTCGGTAGTAATCCTAACCGCAAATTTACCGATTAAGGAAATTAATTGCATCAGAAATTCACTGATACATTCCCTTTTAAGCAGCAACCAGTAAACACTTGAAATGTATTGTGTAGGTTAGAAAATAGTATATGACAATATCTTTCTTTTTTTTGCATAAAACTGCATGTATGATACGTTTGGTCATATAAATCGTGACTTCCTCTATCTTTAATTGGCTCTATGAAAACATGTTTTTCTGTACAAAAGAAAGAAGAAAAAAAATATAAAATTGAAAACTACTATCGTTTCAACAAAGACTTGTGTATTGTTAATAGAAAGAAATAATATAAAATATATTATACACGAGTCTAATACAATTCCATTTTAATATAGCTAAATTTTTCCAACGGGTAACAACGTCATATTGTTAAATACTACAATCTAGTAAATATTAGCTATATACATATACATATACATAAAAGATATATAACATCTTGTTACAAAATTCTATTGTACATGCACAGTGTTATGTGGACAATGAAGTCAATGGATGATCTAGTTTAATACTAAACAGAACATTCTGCTTTTCAATAAGTGCAATATTACCGTGCCAGTTAATGGTATTGAATGTTAACAACATTGGTATTTGTTAAAGTAAAAAAAAAAGAAAAAGAATGAACAAACATTAAACGTGGATGTGTTCTATTCATATTTTAAGATAACATTATAAAAGAATTATAGTTCGATTAATTAAAGAATGCTTTACTTATGCTTCTTCTCTATAGATAACAATTCTATATTCATTTAAAACAGTAATAATTTATTATATTGAATTTTCTGATGTTAATAACAGAGAAATTGGTAAAACGGATAATAATTAATCGGTGCTTATTTTAGTTTAATATATCGGTATCTTACTCTTTGTTGTATTTGATGTGGTGTGCAACAGTATATAACTTTGCTATCATTTTATTAAAGTATTTGATCTATTATTATGTATACAAATATAAAGATTATATTATTTAAAATAATAGATTGTATATATATATATATATATATATATAAAGATTATTGCACTAATGACATTGTATTCCATTTGTAACTATGTAATATAAACTGTGTTCTAATCATTCAAAATATATCTAGAAAGCAGTTGTTATTGTGTCTTATCTGTTGTCATTTGGCATTAAATGACCAATAAATAAATTATAATAATAATAATAATAATTTTGTATTATCATTCAATAATTGTAATAGGATGCATCTATAAAAATTTCATTTTTAATAGAACAGTATAAAAACATTTTAAAAGACAAATAAGATTGTTATTTAAAAATAGATAAAATAAAAATCCTGTCAATGCCATCTGGTGTATTCTACATCGAATTGTTTTTTAATAAAAGTATTTAATGATAAATATGATAGCACAAAAAGGTTAGCATAGAACCTCCAGAATTAAGAAAAATGAAGATATACATTTAATTGCTAGCTATTTGCTAATTCGAAATCCATAATTGCTATATATTTTAATTAATTATTTAATTAATTATTGATAATTAAAAATGTGGAAACGTCATGATGAGGTTATATGTTATACGCATACGCAACCACAAATTCAAGGTGCATGCGCACTTTGAAAAAAATAAAAGTAAAGTTGGTATACCTGCAGGGTATTATTTTGCAATAAATTGTAAACAAATTCAATTCAAATATCATTTCGTTACTTTTTTTTATGATACAGTTCTGTTACTTTGAAGTAACAATGGCCTATAAGAGACATTTCTGTATATTTAGCATAAAGCTTGTGTGTTCTGTCAAATGTCAGAACAAGTTGAGGAATTTATTGCAGCGAACAATTTCTATACGTGTTTATTTAACCTTATAACATTTTTGAGACCATTATAAAAAGCAATCTATTATTAGTTAAGGTATGACAGCCTTTCTTAATTATTTTTTAAGACAGAATTAAAAACTATATTTTTGAAGTCATATAAGTATGTTTATTAAAGAAAAGGAACACTTCTTTTAACCTATATGATGGGTATGTTCTGATATAAAAACGAAATAGAACACGGCCGCCCTTTTATTTTTATATTTCATTTGTATACATGGAGTTCGTGTTCCTTGTATAGTCTCCATAGTTGTTACTTTGGAAATCAACTTTAAATATATCCCCTGCATGTATATACCAACTTTACTTTTATTTTTTTCAAAGTGTGCATGCACCTTGAATTTGTGGTTGCGCATGCGTATAACATATAACCTCATCATGACGTTTCCACATTTTTAATTATTAATAACTAATTAAATAATTAATTAATAAAGTTAGAAGTTATGGATTTTAAATAAACATTTTATTAGCAATTTAGCGCACTTAATCATTTTTTCTGCTGTGGCCAATTACGTTGCTTTACTAAGAAATAAAAAAAAAATTTTTTATATTTTTAATTATCAATAATTAATTAAGTAATTAATTAAAATATGTAGCATTTATGGATTTCGAATTAGCAAATAGCTAGCAATTAAATGTATATCTTCATTTTTCTTAGTTCTGGAGGTTCTATGCCAACTTTTTTCTGCTAAATAAGATTCATAACATTGAATAACAATATTAATATTTTAAAATTAGCGGTAAAAATGATATCGACAGTATCGATAAAGAAAAGTCATCGAAACGT
The DNA here is from genome assembly GCF_010416935.1 of Polistes fuscatus. Taxonomy (NCBI): domain Eukaryota; kingdom Metazoa; phylum Arthropoda; class Insecta; order Hymenoptera; family Vespidae; genus Polistes; species Polistes fuscatus. The sequence goes on from NW_025113118.1 coordinate 3,530,105, forward strand.
AAATAAACTTTTTTCCTGACAGTTGTCATCACTGTAGCAACAATTGTTTTCCTAAGTTTGGCATCTCTGGTAAAAAGGCATGCTGTCTTGAAACGGCAATAAAATGAAATAAAACGGAGTTTGCAAGAAGAGGGAGAGAGAGAGATTTTGAACGGTGGGAAGGTTTTAGGTAGTAATTTATGTCCAAAAATTAAATCGAATAATAAACTATATTTATTAGCGTTGGCTACACTATGTATTATATTATTTCTACAGACGGAACTTGAACAAAGAAAATAAAAGTCTTATTTTGAATGTCAAATTTTGGATAAGAGAAATAGTTTTCTTTTACGATTGCTCTAGTGGTTCGTTCGTCAGACAAGGTAGGGAGGGTCACTTCGATTCTTTGTACATTTCTATATATATTTCAAGGAAATTTGTTTGATCATTTAATATCGTCTAGTCTTTTTTTTACACTTTTAACATTTATTCAACACGATAATCTTTAATATACATACACATACATATACATCATATATACGATTTATCAATCTCGATTTTCGTATTCATTATTCGTAATATATATTTATTTAAAATATTAGATCTTCGAAGGATAAATTTTGAAATACATTATTTTATCATATCTCAGGTATTTGCTTGCTACGTCACATGTTGTGCAAATTGCTCGAAAGTAGTACATTAGGACTCGAAAAGTACGTGGTGTTAAAATCATTTGGAACACCTAACCTCAATCTTTCTCTTATAATAGAAAAAGAATATGACTGTTTAATCATTATTAAGAAGTTACGTTAGCATTTTATCCAGTCGGCTTAATTTGCTCAATAACATCTACATCTGCTGCGTGGTAAGAACTTTCATTATTAATGATGAACAAGCTAATATTTCTTTAAGTCATTTTAGTTACTTCATTTTATCTTAATACTGTTATTGTTAAATATTTTATGTTTAATATCAAGAAATAAAGGATTTGTTTCAATATTGATCTATTACTGTAGATTTTTTTTTCAATTTATTAATAGAATTAGATCAATTGAGAAAAATTTTTAAGTGATTTGCAATATGAAGTACTAAGATTATTTTGTACTTTATGCAACAATCACTAATATTTCATTCGAATTTTTATGTTTATATGTCAAATGTATTTTTTTTAAAAGTAACATTTTAATTGCCACATCTATTACTAATGACCAAAAGTATACTTTGTGTTCAAGCATGTGTTTCTACAGTTGATATATTATTTTACTCTAAATGGAAAGTTCAACAAAACAAGGTGGCACGTAACGTTTTAAGATATTTACTAAATTGAATAGAATCAATTGAAAATATTAAAAGTTATTATTGTCTTTTAGCACAGACATATATCTAAACAAATTTGCTATTAAAAGTGACTCGTTAATCCTATTTTCGTCTTTTTTTTTGTTTTTAATGGTCTATCTTTACTAACTTATTTATTGAATTTATTCATAAGTATATATATCATAATGAAATTAATGAATTTCTAAAGCGATGACTTTTTACATTCTATACTCGTGTATGCATACTCCAATAAAAAATATTACGCATAGCATTGATTTACTTTCTTTTTATACAAATGACAATTGTATAGAATGATTATATTATATTCAAATTTTATTATGGAATATTTCTCTTGAAATGCATTGTATACGTTGACATTCAAAATAAATTGTAATTTTAGCGAAGAGAGGGATGCCACGCAGCAAGCGTAGAGCGCCCTCTAGCACAAATCATCATCATACATCAATTGATATGTCACCTAGTGCCCATGAAGAGGGTTTACCAAGGCATCCATCAAAACGACTGCGCCATACATCTGGGTATAAGATGGTTACATTGCGTATTAACAAGCGCTGTTAATATAACACTTCGTAAAGGAAAAATTTCTCATTTCTCTTCTTATTTTAGAGCAAGGCGATATACAAAAACAGAAGATGTGTCAAGTGCATCATCGTTTTCTCAGAAACGATGTATAACTTGGTTTAGAGAATATACAACACCAGATGATTCAGATACTCTTGGACCCGAAGGGATGGAGAAGTTTTGCGAAGACATTGGAGTAGAACCTGAAAATGTAGTGATGCTGGTTCTTGCTTATAAAATGAATGCTCGTCAAATGGGGTTTTTTACTTTGACTGAATGGTTAAAGGGTCTTTCGGAGTTACAATGTGATTCCATATATAAAATACAACAAAAGCTTGAATACCTAAGGAACCAGTTAAATGATCCTCACATTTTTAAAGGAATCTACAGATATGCCTATGATTTTGCTAGGGTATGTACAACCATGAAATTTTCAACAAAAAAACAAAATATCTATGATGATTTGTACTTTATTTTGATCTATATACTTTAGGATAAAGATCAACGTAGTATGGATATGGAAACTGCTAGAGTAATGCTACAATTACTTCTAGGAAAGCATTGGCCTTTATTTACGCAATTTGCTCAGTTCCTAGATCAATCCAAGTACAAAGTAATCAACAAAGATCAATGGTGCAACATTTTAGAATTTTCTCGTACAATCTATCATGATTTATCTAATTATGATTTAGATGGAGCGTGTAAGTGATGTTATTGTATTCTTTTTACCTAAAGAAGAATATAAACAAAGGGAAATCACATTAACGTGTATATATATATACATACATATGCATATATATAACATATTATTTATTAATATTAATATTCTTTTTATGTTTTCCTAGGATGTTTTTTTCCAATAAATTTGTGCATTGTTTTTACATCGATATTCTGTTTTAGGGCCTGTAATGCTTGATGAATTTGTTGAATGGTTAAAAATGCAGAGAGGCGAGGACGCATCAACGACAGAAGCAAGGGGTAGCTGAAACATTCTATTAAGATAGTTCACTAAATCTCCGTCAAAATATTTGTTAATAATGAAATTTTCGTTAAGTTATGATTCACGGCATTTTAATTATCATCATTCGTGGTGTACTATTTTTTTATTAAATGATACTAGTGCATTGTAAGTAGCTCATTCTATATTATTTTTTTTTTGCTACGAATCTTACAAGGATTGTTCAGAAAAAAAAAGAAACTAACTCTTTATAAATTCATTTCGATCGCTTACCACTATTCGCAGTTTATCGAGAGTTCATCGCAGAGAAAACTTTAACGCTTCAGGATACAAACAATTTTAATATAAAAATAATTTGTGCAATTCATAAAAGATAATTGAAAGGATAATATCTAGTAATCTAAAAGGCAACAACATACTAAAATTGGCTATTTCTCAGCATTGAACTTTAAATATCATTGTAAATATTTTTTGATTTCCTGGATATAATAATGTGCAACTGCATGAATTCATATAAACAAATAAGTAGAAGTAATTTGTCTATACATTTTTAATATTTCTGTCTATAAATAATTAGAATCCATACTAATATTTTATTTTATAATAAATTATCCAGCTAAAACTTCTTAACACACACGCATTATCCGCAACATTTTTTCGAATTTAAATATGTATTATAATACAGTTAGGCACATTTAATAAATGTATTAACATTATTAAAGAGTAGGTTCAGAAAAAATGAAATTTTGCCCTTTTACTACTAGTGCTATTATAGCATTTGGTATTCAAAAGGCAGTACCACAAAGTGTCAATACAATGTGCTATTAACTAAGTAGTTCCTGCGGATGCTACCTATATAAATGTAAATTAGTATAATGAGCTCTTATTAAAATATCATATTTATTAAAGGCAATTGAATTCTGATTTGTTTAAATCATTAATATGAATGTTCAACCTGCACTTAATTTCATTATTTTAGTATGAACAGTGGTATTTAGAAAAAGAAAAAAAAGGGAGAGAAAAAATCTAGAGTTTAAATAAAAAAAAAAGTATATCAATCACAATAATAACAAACACACGAGAATTAATTTAATTTTCATATGTATAATATGTATGGGATCATTTTTGTTCTCCTTAAAATGAAAAAGTACTATTTATTAAATTACATAATATGTAAAGGATATAAATTTTTAAGCAAATTGATGTAATGATGATATTCTTTAGCGTTTATCAAACAAAATGAATTCATATCATCATTACTCATGATCGTTGTCGAGCTATCGCAAATGAATATTTAATTTAGTATTATTGCGAATTATAATTTATGATTTGTAATAACGTAATCATAAATCTTAGAATACTGCGATATACATTTTTACTACGATTTTCATCGATGATTATGTGTGATAATCACTTAAGAATACTATGTTATTAAATATTTGAAATGATAAATAATTAATTGTTTTGATTCGATCGGTAAGATTTGTTGATGCAGCAATATTCGTAAAATGCTGATATTTAATAAATCTTATTTATCTTATATAGCAATATCATAATTAACACCATTATGAAATTAGTTGAATAATTAAATTGAATTTCTTATCATATATATATTTGTACATTTCTTCCTGCACATGTGTATTTTTATTACATTTTATTCTAGTTTTTTTCTGCAAAATTTTACCAGCATATTCTATAAGTAAAAATAAGAAAACGATGTTTATTATAAACATGGATTCTTAAGTGCTTCATTAAAAAGTTAAGAAAAAGCCCATAGAATATTTTGTTTCTCATATTTACTTATAAAATATGGTGGTAAAATTTTTCGGACAAAAATTGGGACATCCTGTATATATTCTGATTTTTTGAATATGTACAACAAAAATAATATCGCATAATATTAAAAACGGCTAAAATCTAACTCATATCTTTTTAATTAAGAGTAACTTGTAATTGATAACAAAAATTAAATAGTTATATGTAGACATATACGTTATAAAAAAAAAATGAACTATTCATAAAGAAGCTAAGTTCATTTATAAGGCGCTAAAATATTACTGCCATTTAAAAAGAAAAGTGAATTGTAATTAATTATTATGCAGAATGAATAAATTACTTTTTACAACAACTTAAAACATACAATACACCATATTCCAATAAAATAATTTCTTAGTATCTTAGCATTGAGAGAAAAAAATAATAAAATATGATATACAAAGATAAATTACAAGTATTACAATTGATTTAAATTATAAATATTCATTTATAATAATATTAATTATGATGAATAATTAATTTGTTTCTTTTATTTCTTACTAATTTTAATGGTATACTTAAAACGTATATAAATCGTACGTATTTCAAATTAATAAGAAATACAGTGGAAATAAATTGATAATCATAAAATTTGACATTGGCCTAATGTAAGTATAGTAATGCTAGCAACAGTTAAAAGTAGGAACAAATACCTACTTTCCACTGGTATTCTAAATAATCTAGCACACATTTTTAATGATGAAGTATATAAAAGTATAGTATCCAAATCTTCTCTTGGTGTACTTTCGTAAACAAATGGTCGGATGCGTATTTCATGACCAATACTTTGAATCATAGAACAGGCAGTTGTTAATCTTGCTGCCTATAAAAATGAAATATTAATATGAAGATTAATATATTATATTAAAAATTTATTCATACAAAAATCGAAACTGTTTTACAAAATCTGTATTTGTATTACCTGGATAAATGGAACTATAGATATCAATATCCATAATATTACATTAATTATACCAATGTATGTTACTGGATTATTTTCTATTCCATCATTGTTTTGCAACAGCCAAATAGTTCCTGCGATTGCCCAGGATAGATTAACAACTGTATAAATAGAAACGGCAGGTCCCATATCGTTGTTAAAATATTTCAACAATTTCTTAAATTCACTTATCTCCTATGTTTCACAAATATTTTTTATATTAAACAAAATCATTTTTTCTTTGTATCATATTTATTACAGAATTTATAACGCATACCTTCATCCAGTCTATGGGAGGTAACGTATGTTGAAGTAACTTTCCTCTGAGAAAATAAAGATGCGCGATTAAAAGCTGACCTTGCAAGCAATAACTTGTTATGATAGTTCCTTGTACCATATCGTGCCACAGCGTGCATATAATTAAAAGTATTTTCAAAATAATTTTAATGTGATACGGACTGTAGACAAAAATATTTTATATATAATTAATTTATTTTTCTTTATTAATTATATGCATTAATTATATATACGTTAATAAAAATACCTATGTTCCAGCCATTGAAACAAAATAATTCCTTGTGCCATCATAACGTTAACTGTAATTAATGCTCCTATCATCCAGACTATACTTAAAGCTATAAAAAGCCACAATATCCATACGAGCTTCTTTTGATTTCCTCTATGAATCGGATTAGATGATAAGAGAAACGCTCGTTCCATTAGATTTTGTAATTGCTCGTGTTCCTTAATACGAAATAGGTATACTGTGTATAAGTATGCGATTAAATGAAGCAAACTAGGAATTATATAACTGAATATAATATTTCCAAAGCAAATCGGCTCATATATACGCTCTTTACTAATATTTGGAACAATTTGTAATTCCAATGGTAATAGTTTATAACAAAATCCTCTATCTCTTCTGTAAAAAAAGAATGCAGATGAGTTTTTAAAAGTAAGAAAATATTAATATATCATTTACCTGAAACATGCCATATATTGTAAAATATATCCAATGCACATAAATAAGGCGACTTGAAAAGTATGAAAATTGGCTAAAATGCAATAACGTGGAAAGTGATCGGTTTCATCGCTGCTTATCGGCCTTAATCCCATCACGCCCAATAATCTTAAATAAGGCCTTAATATTTTATGTTTACAATAATGTAAAACTGCTGATGTATTCAAATGTTCGAAATTTGGCATTTCTGTTATTTCTACCTATATTATTTACAATATAATCTTTATTGATTACTTATTAGATAAATTAAAAAAATATTTCTTACTTCGGTACTATGTATCTGTAATTCAGATAAAACAGAAGGCGTAGATGTATGAGTGTTGTCTTCATAGTTTTGATGAGGTGGATCTTTTCCATTTTTTGACTCATTAGAATCAGTCTAAAATATAAAATCACAAAATAGTTTTAAAAATTTTAATTAATAGTAATGAATTAATATAAAAAAGTATATAAACTTTTAAAAATATTGTAACTCATTGAAAGTGCAAGCAACATGTAATAGTGCACAATAATTAATGTATGGAATGTTATAAAAGTATTGTTGTGATATTACCTTATTGAAAATATATATCAATTTTCTGGTAGACATACTAAATTTTGAATATTAATGTTTATGAAGTCAATTATATTTTTGATACACAAGAGAATCTCTCTCTAGTTCGAAATATGTCAATCAAAACAAATGGTGTAACAAAGGTAAATTTGGTGTATACATTAAATCAAAACAAGTATTTTTGTGTATATAAGATGTTGTGTAACAATAATTAATGTACTATAGTACTTTTATAACACTTTTATCTACTTGATAAACTTTGAAAATATCTTTCAGTAAAAGTTTAATTCTTTTCAATTAATGTTTTAATAAAAACGATCATGATTTACATTTACGATTTATTTATTAAATATGAATCATAAATAATTACTTATAATTAGAATAAGTATAAAACTTACCATCACCATTTTTCTTGATCCAAGGAGGACAATGCTTTCGAACTTGGTAAGAAAACATTTGTATCAATAAATTCACCCTAAGATGAATTTAATTATATCGCTGTTTTGAGATGACTCTTCACCTTTTACGAGATATCGTATGAATCACGTCTAAACAAATTCTTTTATATATAACATCGTTAATTATTTTCTAAATGCAAGAAATGATCATTGCACAAGAAGAGAGAAACAATAAATTAAAAAATAAATTATCTTATTATTAATAATTAATTTAAAAATAAAATAGCTGCGATTGTGCGGCAGCTATAAATGAGTGTATAATGGCTGCAATTAATAACAATTGTATTATTTTATTTAAACTAATTGTACAATTAATTAATGCTAATATTTTTTTTTATGAATATTTCCAGTCGGCCGTAGAAGATGTTTGTATTCTGATCTGTGTCTTTTTACCGTTTGATTTGATTTCGACTCTTGTTTTCTCTAAAAAAAGAAAAAAAAGAATATAAGAAACAAGTAAATTCAATAATTGCTTATTTATATTTTATAGTAATTATTAGACGTACTTTTCCAATAATAAATTTCATTTCTCTGCTACCACGCGATCCGGATACTTGGACATCATTCATTTCTTCATTTTGCAATCTTTTTCCAAGAGAGATTCTGAAAAATATATTTGCATTTAATAATACGAGTTCGACGATCTATACTTTATATATTACTTACTTATTTTGTCTTTTTGGAACAGGTATTGCTCCTTTGAATTCTATGTCTTCATTAAATTCATAAATATTAGATTGATTATTTGATATTTCTTTATTGTCTTTTGATTTTTCGTTCTTTTCTTTTTCTCTTTCTCTTTCTCTTTCTTTTTCTTTTTCTTTTTCTTCTTCTTCTTCTTCTTCTTCTCTTTGTCGGTTTCTCTTTATCATTCGATATTGCTTTCGCACATCTTTAGCCCAAGTTTTTTCATCGTCCGAACTATCATCATGAATAAAACTCTCATCCGAACTTGAATTCCTATCTATAGTTAGAACAAAATAAATAATGTCAGTACATCGGCATAATCATTTTGTTTTATCAAAGTAAAGGCATCGTGTCGTTGTACGTTATAATATAACAATTAAAATATTTTACCTTCGTGTTCTTCGTTAAGCGAATAATTTTTCTTTTCCGATTGTTCTTGTTGTTCTATTGCAGCCTTTAATTTCTTTGCTTTGCTCTTCTCAAGTTGCGAAATAACCGGATTCAACAACGCGTATTCTTCTGAATTTGTATCAACTTGGAAATCTGGATTGTTGAACAATGCTTTGAAACGGTCATCCTTCAAAATATTTACCGTAGTTTTCTTCTTCTTTTTAGTATTTGGATTCGCTTCTTCCTCCATTAATTTCAAAGCCAGTTCTTTGTTGATCTTAGGCAATTGTTGAACCTGCAAAAATTTAAATAAAATTTATTAGATTCTATAGAACACATAGAAGAATAAAAATTTGAAATAAAATAAATCTGCATACTTGTACTCTATTGGCACACGTCTCTGATAACTTTTCTCTTATCTTCTTTTTCTTATATTCTTCAAATTCGAATGGTTTCATTACGTTTTTAGCTTTTCTGTATAAACGGATATCTATGAAGTAACCGTGCATATAAGCTCGAAGTAAATTAGTGCCCTTTAAATGAGAAAGTCCTAATTCATCCAATTCTTTTCCAGTAACAAACTTATAATCATCATAAATAATATCATAATTCAATTCTTCTAATTCCTCTGTAAGATTGTCTAGAAAATTGCACCAGTAAGGTGCTGGACCAAGACTAGGAATATAGTAAGTTTGTATTTTAGTATTTTCATTTGCTATCAAAAGCATTCCCGTATCCGGTATAACGCATAAATCGTTAAAATCATTTTCTGCTTCTATGGACGTATATAATTTTCCCTAAAAAAATAAAGAAGAAGAAAAAGAATTTTTATTCAATAAAATAAAGCAAATAATAAAAGTTTGGAAATACGTAATTGTTGAAAGATCATACATACGTTATCTTTTTCCCATATTTTAACAATAGAACTGTCCATAGAATAAACAAGATCTAATTTTTTATGAAACTCGATACTTCTGATAGGTAAATCATATCCATGATCTTTTGATAAAAATGGTTTAGAAGATCTGACATCGTATAATAAAACTTTTCCGTTAGATGTTCCTACGCCTAACGTCAAACCACCTTGAAATTTCAAAGAAGTAATGGAAGGAACTGTGTACAATCTATAAAATAATTTCACTAATGATTAACGTTATGCTTAACGTGCGTTAATTATTATTATTTATATAGCAATGATATTTTACCTATCGTTCTGAAGTACACAATCTAACGCACAATTCAATACGCCAACTCTGCTTTTTGTTCGCGGATCCCAAGCTTCTACTTTTCCATCCTGAGTTCCAACGACAAGTAAATGATGTAACGGATTTATTTCACATTTATTTATCGCAGTTGCTTCTGATTGAAATGATTGTAAAAATTGTCCTCTCTCTAAATTAATTCTGTAGATTTCATTACTAAAACACAAATAATTGTTTCAATTGCTTCTTCTGTTTCTTGATATAATTCTTCAGATAAAAAAAAAACAAATTAAACACAATGAATTTGAACATAGTATATATATTTAAAACCAACCTAACACCTACGACAAAAAGATCGCAAGACGGATAATGGTATTTTAAATCTCTACCAAATTGTGGTATCCTAAGCCGATGATATTTGCCATGAGCAACATGAAATTCAATGTTTCTATCATATTGTAAAAATACAGCCTAAAAAAACAAGAAAATATATATAAATAATTCATGGACAAAACACAAGATATTTTATACATTTCTTGTCACTTTATTTTATTTATTTAATTGCTTACCTTGCTATAATCATCTGACAGTACTTCGAACGTGATTACCTCAGAGTCAAAACATCTTTCAAACTTTAATGACAAATTATTAACATCGAAACACTTAACGCGTGGTTTATAAATTCCGGTTGCTAAAATATATTGTCCATCCTTTGAAATTCTAATCGATGTACTAACTCCGGGCATATCAAAATCTTGTATAAGTTCTACACGACGTCTTAAGCCTAGAAAAATATTGTCATATATGTAATTGTTAAAATATTCTTATATTAACACGTACATATAAACGTTAATGTTTTAATGATAAATAATAAATATACAATAGAAAGCATGAAATATCACATACCAACATTTTTTTTTAATAAACTTCGTTTTTTTCTTTCGGACAACCACTGTAATTAACAAAAAACAGTAAATGTATACAGACATAACCTTAAAGATGGTTTTTAAAAAGTAGAAAATTATTAATTGTATATAATTACTTACATCGGGCAAAGACTTGCCTACACTTAGGTTATAAATTTTCACATTATTTGGACAAGAAACCTGCATCTTGTTTCTTGTAATTTACTTATATTTTTATAAAAAATGTACTTGTTTATACAACATATCTGTGCTTACGATACACACGTGTGCTGATGTTTTCAATTTTATTTAGTTAGCAGGCTTGATACAGTGCTGCAAATTTTGTTTTTGCTGAGAGAGAGAGATATTTAAATTTATTAAATAATAAAAATATAAAATTATATATATGAAATTATTATATTTATCTACTTATATTATATTAAATCATTTTATAATATTTTAAATATCTCATATAATAAATATTTTTAAATAATTTGTTTCATTCGATGAACGTATTATCTACCAATCGCGTGGAAGAATCTAAGAGTACATTTTATTCGACCGATACAATATCCGATGCAAATATCGAACAAATTTACAATAAATATATATAAATAAATAAGTTCTATATTCACAGATAATTTACCACAAAATTTGCTAAAAAAAATCATACATTTTTAAATTTACAATTATCTTAAACTAGGGAATTGAGTTTCAAAATGGCGCTGCACATGCACTTAATGCAAGATAACTAGATGACTTGATTCCCAAGAAAATCGTCCTATCGGATGAACGTTTTCTAGGGTAATTTGAAAATGAATGTAAGATTGGTAACATTGAATAGTTGGTTCGTCGTCATCGGTCAACGGTATCTGGTAAAGAGAAGTGGAGGAGGAGGGGGTGGTGTAGTTTGCTGGAGAGAAGGGTAGACGAGGGGGAACACGGGGGTAAATGCGAGCGGCGTTGAGCAGATATCGGTAGTCGTCAGACGAGTCGGTCGGTTGACGGATCGTGTCTCTTGTGTCGATAGTGCGAACGGTTTGCTCGTCCCCCTTTCCTTCTGTGTTCAAAAATGAGCTGGCAGGATTACGTTGATAAGCAACTGCTTGCATCGAGGTGCGTTACCAAAGCTGCTATAGCTGGACATGATGGCAACCTGTGGGCAAAGTCCGAAGGCTTCGAAGTGAGTAGCAGAGAGACGTAAAGAAAGAAAAAAAAGAGAGAGAGAGAAAGAAAGAAAGAAAGAGTATGTGAGAGTGTGAGAGGTATGTAGTATGTAGGAGTAGATAGGTAGGTAGATGAGTAGGTAGGGGAGAAAGATCAGCGAAATGCCGAATTTATGTATTTTCTCGTACAGCCGGCTTAACGACAAAGGAAAGAGTATAAAAGAGAAAGAGAGAGAGAGAGAGAAAGAGAAAGAGAAAGAGAAAACGATACATGGATCTTAAAGTGGAAGCAAGAAAGAGAGGAACATACTCCTGCGATGTGTGATCGATCGAAAGGGAGAACTCTCTAAGTTTCCTTGTTCTTGAGTCTAACATTTTTTCCATCCCCTCCCCAAAAAAAAAGAAAAAGTATGTACCATAAGGATTTTGTACGTCGTATCTCGTCGCGTGGCGTGTACGCGAGAAATTTAATATTCTAATTTTTTCCCTTCTTTCCTTTTTGGGGTCCTAGGAGTACGACTATTATTTTGGAGAGGGCATATTTCTGAAGAGAGAACAAAAAAATAAAAATTGATTAGTGTCTATACAGCCAGGAGCGCATTGTTTCTAGGTAGAGGAGCTCGTTTTGTACGCGGATGTGCGCGCGCGCGCGCACGTACACACTTATACACATTCTCGTTGCTCGCCGGCCGGGCTCTCGTGGCAGCGCGCGACCGGCGGACATGTTTTTCGAGACGACGCATGGTCGAAACACTCGACAAAACGGAAAGGATGAGAAGGAGAGCCGAAGAACGCCAAGAGGCGTTACGCTGTTAACAGAGAAGAAGAAAAAGAAAAAGGAGGAGGAGAAGATGGTCGTCGATCGTTTTGACGTTGGAATTGTTTTACTTCCAATTGCACACCATAGACGTAGATTTTTTCGACGAGTGATAAGATTCGATCCTCCCTTTCGAAACATTTTTATTGCTTACTCGATAATAATCGATAATTAAGCCCATTTGCTAGATCATAGAAAAATTTATTTTCTTCTTTCGTCCGATTCGTCAGTGAAATAGGGTGTGGCGGATCCTCCGCCACTTGGAACGTTGAAATTTTTGAACGTTAGATCGTCAACGGTTTTGCGATGTTTAAAATATGGCCGCCTCTTTTTCTCTCTTTCTTTCTTTTTCTCTTTCTCTTTTTTTCTTTCTCAATGCACACACACAGCGTCCTTACATTCTTTACTTATTGTCATTGCTTTCTTTCAATTGCTATTTATTTTCTTTAAAAATATATTTGATGCTTAGTATTGACTTACGGGATGTTTAAAGGGTTGCGATTAACTATGATTGCTGTTCTTTTGATACTAGGAATATTTAGGTTTAAACGTTCATCCGTACAAGAATACACAAGGATTAATAAAATGGATGGACGATGATAGTTCTGATTGTTGGTCTGAAAGAGTATAATTTTAATTATTTTTTATTAGCATTAAATAGTTAACATCATTAAAATCATTGATTCGATTTCAATTCTTTTTCTCTCTCTCTCTTTCTCTCTCTTTCTCCGATCGTATGAAATTTTATTACGAATAGTAAGTAATCCCTTAAAAAAAAATTTTTCTTTCGTCGATACGATTGATCTCAACGTTATCTTAGAATTATATCAAATAGAATACATAGGTGTGCTTTTGAAAAAAAAAGAACTCGTTTTCTTTCGTGTAAAAGAAGAGAAGCATATATTCGTTTTCTCGATTATTCGATGACGGTCCACTCAAGAAATATTTGTGAATGATCGGGGCGCCCTCCGTGCACCATTCCAAAAGCTCTCGCATATCCTGTCGGTAAATGAATATCGTAGGGAAGGCAAAAGAAGTCCCAGGAACGTACAAATATCACGAAGAATAATCTACGGAGTATTATTTTCCTACTCGATGTTGCGTGAAAATTTCATTTCCTTGTTCACAAAATCTTTCGTACTAATTTCTTTCACAATCGTCTCTCTCTATACCGAGTTGTTCCATTCTAACATATTATATTTTATCTTGTAGTTATAATCCTAGTTAAATACCTAGACAATTTGCTCAAATTGTAATTACAAATAAATAATTAAACCGCATACAATTTTTGTGCGATAATTTAGTTTAAATTACTTAATCTTTTGGTACGTCAATTTTGTTTCTCCTTTGCGTGATTCGCAATACTCATTTTAGCATTTCACGTTACTTTGTTACGTTAAACATTTTTCGTATGTTGCATCATTCATTTTTCTTTTCTCTTTTGTTTCTTTTGGCCCCCATTGGAGAGCCGAAAGTATTTTTGTATTTGAAGAATTTTCGTTGCAACGCTGAGATTTTAAGGTATTTGGAATAGTAAGAGAGAGATAAGGTTAGTAGACATGCGTGTTCTTATTCATAGTGCGATAGGTCTGTGACATTATGACAATGATGAGGGACGGTTTAATGCTTGATCAGTTGAGACAACAGGTTTGTGGAATAGTAGTAAGCCTATCAAGCTCTCTATCACAGACGTTAGTACGATATCGTGGCGAGTGTTGTCAGCGATATCAGAGAAACCGGTTTCTGTTCTCTCTATTCGTGGCCGATCCTACAACCACTACTATACAACATTCACTATCACCATTTTAACGTGACGTGTTCTATGAAAGCTTTGTTAAACGTTTTATCAACGTTTAGCATTATTCCATTTTTTCTTAAATGCTATAATAAAATATTCATTTAGTCCAGAAAGTTTTCCTGCCGATTTATAAATAAATTTGTATATTTTTCAATTATCTTTTTAAATATAGATAAATGATTTTATTTTTTTTTATTTTTTAATCCTCACGAGCTTTTCGGACAACCCAATAACTTTCGAATTTAATCTAATAAACATGCCTAACTTTGTCAACGATTTTTTTAAACATTAAAGCATTGTTTAGTGTATCTTGTATCTATGTTCTTTCGTAGTTCTTCTGTTTTTTTTTTTTAGAGGTGATGACAGGAGAAGCTTGGAAACAAAAAATCTAAGAATGCTTCATATACGTAGATATCTTTTTTTTTTTTTAAGTTAGGTTCGTCGACGTTTATTTCAAGTATGAGGCCTTGGACCTTTTGGTTTATTGTTGGGTGTGGTTTTAAGTTGGTACAAAGTTCATGTTAAATATAAATTATAATTATTTCGTATGTATACTTGATGATACCACCTAACCCTAGAATCTATATATCAAATTTTTATCAGTAATGAATAAGAGAAAGTCGAATCGAATGGAGAAGAAGGTTGCATTTTGTTGGAATAAAACGAGAAACATTTCTACATCCTCGATTATTGTTTTAAATTATTATTAGAACGTTTAAAAGAACGTAATGAAAATAATACATTTATAAAAAAAAAATATGCATGCATACTTGTACCTTAAGAAAAAAGAAAATTAATTTTTATAATAAAATAATTTATTTCATGAAAGAGAAAAAAATGTTAAGGGGGTGTGGTTACTTCTCTTTTTCTTTTTTTTTTCTTCTTTTTTCTTTTTTTTCTTTTTTTTTCATTAACGTTTACAACACTTTCAAGACAGTATTTCATAGTATAGTGGAAGGTTTCGGTTGGTGAAACTTTGAGATAAAGGTCGCCAGCTGCAGCAGCAGCGGCTTTACGATCACACTTTCAGGTTACAAATGCCAAAATGGCGATGCCAGTCGGGCAGCAACCTCTCTCAGTGCTGTATAGAAAATTGCTACTTTGTGGGTACCTCAGCAAGAGATCATCGATTATCTTGCATTCGCTGTTGTAACATGACAGAACTTAATAGTTAGTATTTGAAATAATAGTAATCAAGTTAATTTGTTACACATACTACTAGGAGGGCTGTTACAAAATTATTTAATTACTATTTTCAAAAACGAATTATTTTTATTATCATCAAAATTCTTATCGAAAATGACTAAATGATATTCTAGACGGATAATTAAATATTTCAGATAAAATGCCAATGTGTTGATTTTAAAATTTAAGAATCCATTTTGTTCATATTTTGATTTATCAGTCCAGCGCATGCGCGTAGAATGCAGCATATTTTGAATCCTAAAAAGTGGATTTCGTTTTGAAACAAAGTCAATAAATTTAGTAATTTTTTGCCATTTCTGATTTTACTTTTAAATTTCTGCTATAAATAGCTTTTACGGAATTAGGTCGTTTGGTAAAATTACAATTTAAAAAAAGAAGAAGAAGAAAAAAACTATTACACACTTTTTCTACGATGACTGATCTTATGAATTAGTGAAAATAGTTTTTTTCCGCAATGCTTTGTGACTCTGTGGCGAGCAGAGTGTGGAGAAAAGAGAATCGACCGCAAAAGGCTGCATGAATCATAGCTTTCAGGACCGTAATTAGAGCCACGGAACCCCACCTTCCTTCCCTATAATAATATTTATTGTATTTTTTTTCATATATATATATGTTTCTCGGCTACATATTTTTATGCATTGTAAACATTCAAATAAATAATATAAATATTGAAAATTCAAATGTGTTTCTAATTAACTAACGATTTTGTATAAAATGAACGATAATAATAGAGTTATATTTCTACGGATTTTTATCGATCCCCAAAGCACAGAAAAACAAATATTAGCCCGACAAAACTATTATAAGAATGATCTGTTACATAACGATCAATAGGGCAATGATAATTGTTAAATTAATGAGCGTGCGTGATTTCTAGCTAACAACAACGATCAAGCCTGATCATTATTTTATACTTGTAGATGTAACGCAAATGTTTCTTGTTCAACGATTATATCAGATTGGGCAAAATTATAAATTCATACAGTTTTTAGGCGTTTATTTGTTAAATTCTTATTTCAACTCTTTTCTTCATTTGTATTATTTACAAATGATCAAACTTAAATGTTGACTCTATTTAATTAGAGAGATAAAACACTCGCATTCCACTATAATCGAGTTAAAAGTTCATACTAATCATAAAGGTTGATGAATTAAACCTACAAAATAGATAGACACACGCACACGAGTAGATTTAATAATCCAACACGAATTATCCTTTTTTTTTTTAAATTTCTCTTGCCATTCTTTAAAAAAAAAAAGAACTATGCACACGCACACATAAATTAATTTATTATTTTATATTTATTTATTTTTTTTCCCTTAACATATATGTTTTATATATATATGTGTGTGTGCGGAATATATTCATGAGAAAATTTGAATTGATGTAATTTCAGGTGAGCAAAGAGGAGCTCGCGAAATTGGTGCAGGGTTTCGCGGAACAGGATATCCTAACGTCATCGGGGGTTACCTTAGCTGGCAACAGGTACATATATCTATCGGGTACGGATCGTGTGATAAGGGCAAAACTCGGAAAGGTTGGCGTCCACTGCATGAAGACGACGCAAGCCGTAGTCGTCTCCCTCTATGAGGACCCCATACAGCCACAGCAAGCCGCGTCTGTCGTTGAAAAACTCGGCGACTACCTCGTGTCCTGCGGCTATTAGGTCAGTAAAATAATAAAAAAAAAAAAAATAATAATAAAAAAGAAAAAAAAAACATCACAACTTTTACGTCCATCTTTATTTTTTTCTTTTCCTTTTTTACTTCTTACGTTATTATTGCGAATCAAACGAATGACGACGACGACGACGATCACATTATTTAGCGGCCTCTCGTTGTTTGCGCACGTCGATGGAAAAATTTTGATCGATAAAATTTGTTTTTTGTTTTTAACTTTCATATCGCAATTCACACACATTTTTGTATTATTAATTATATATTTAACCTAATTCACAAAATCATAAGCATTGTTCTTATACACAAATGGAATATAAATGCACGCGAAAGGTTGTTTTTTTCCCGTCCTTTATAATACCATAAAAGTTGTTTATCGAAGTAGCATTTGAAAATCAACAACTTGTGACGTAAAACACAACTTATCAAAGCGATTACTTTAAAGTATTATATTAGACGCTTATTAACATACTACACGTGGAAGAGGAGGAGAGGAGGAGGAGGAGGAGGAGGAGTCGTTAGCCTCATTGCAAGGTCATTCAAGTTCATAAGACGGCAGTGAATAAGCGCTAAATACCAAGACCACAATTTTACGATTTGCATCGAATTGCGGAGGTTCATTGATTTGAAGGTGTATATAATATTCGAAAAAAGAAAAAAAAGAGAGAGAAATGAATAGTAGCCGTATTTTAGGGTCTCTCTAAAATACTTAAAAATTGTTTGAAATAACGGGGATACGTAATTTGATAAATATCAATATTGTCAACGTCGGTGACAGCAATACGATTGTGAATTTCAGTTGCTCGTGCGTTTTTCTTTTCACCGTTTTCATATCTCCCCACTCTTGCTACCTGTTATCGTTATCGCTTGTCATTCGACGAACACCGCGGCCAATGCCTCTCTTCCTTCACTTTTTCCTCTATCCCTCCTCTTCCTTCTTTCATTCTTTCTTTCTCTTTCACTCTTTCTTCTTTACATCTAAACCCCCTCCCCCCTAGCGTCAGTTGCGCCTGGCTCCGCCATTGTTTCAATCTTTCACTGAGGAAACTTTGTTTTTCATCGTTTTCATCGAATGAAACTGGCCTCCCGTTATTATTTTTTTTCTCTCTTTTTTTTCTTTTTTTTTTTTTCATTTTTTTTTTACTGTCGATACGCGACACGCGAAGAATGATACAGAACAAAAATAAGTATATGACGGAGGATATATGTATGTGTATAATAATAATAATAATAAAAAAATAAATTTATAAAATTATTATCTCGATTAGTAAGTCCATTCGCATAAGAAATATTATCGTTATTCTCTTTTTATTTTGTTGTTATTGTTGGTTGTTTAATATGCACCATAAATACATATAGGTCCGTGACTCACGCATATAAATGCCTTCCTCATTTCTTTTCATATAGGCGTCTTTTTTTTTTCTTTTTTTCATATGTATATACATTTATATTTTAATTCGAATCATAAGTAAATTTAAACGACCAATAATTTTCTTATCTCGCGGCCGAGCACGATGATCGCGTTCTTTTTGCTGAATTCTCGATGATCATTTTTTCAAGGTACTCTCGCGTGCGCGCGCGTGATTCCTTCAAATCGGGGAAACGTGAGTCGGTTTTCGTTTTCGACGTGCGCACGACGACGCAACGATGACACGACACGACACGACACGGCGACGGTGCATAAGTGTGTAAGTGCAGTGGTAGGAGTGAGTCACGCACTTAATTCTCCTTGACTGCTTTTAGCTCGATATTAGCTCGCTGCGATGACTAATCACGAATATACTTGTGCATCCGCTTCTATGGAGATACGATACGTGTAAATTTGTGTGTGTGTGTGTGTGTGTGTGTGTGAGCGAGCACTCTTCGTAAGAACGATAAATATTTTGTTCTTCGAAGCGAGCTACTGAGGAGACTCTCCCGCATCGGCTTTTGTCTCATTTTCTTCCCCCCCTCCCCATTTTATCGTGGTGTGTTCTCTTTTTTTTTAACGTGCACGATTATACTTTCTTGGAAAAGATAACATTATTATGAAAAATACGCGTACGCATTTTTACGTATGGTACATATTCCGATTATTTAAATAATGTTTGATTTTTTAAGCAAGGGATTATAGTAAAGGTGAACAAGAGAGGAGGAGGAGGGAAAGTAGATAAAATTTTGAAGTGTAAGTGCACGTTTTCAAATCCATGGTGTGCAATAAAGAGAGAACTAGTATGGAAGGTTTATTTTTTTTCTTCAGTGTATCCTAAAATACTCGTCAAAGTTTTTAAAGTTCGTCCCTCGCAGAAAATATTGCAATTACAATCACAATTGAATCTTCAGATCATTTAAGAAACTGGATTAGAAGATGATTTTTCACTCAAATTTCAATCATTACGTCCATTAATTATTTTTCAATTTTGTTGATAATCTTATCATTATTGTAAGATGTATTTATTTGTTAATCAATAAATTTAACATATGAAGTATAGATATTTAAACATTTTTTCTGTCAGTAAGTCATCTTATTATTTCTGACACTGCATATTGGGAATGTTGAGTATATCGCCTGGATGAAACTCTAACTGATAGTAAACGAAAGAAAGTAATCATTATATTTAGATCTGGTTCGTATTGTTTTATAGTATGTATAGAAAAAAAAATTTATTAGACATTGTTGTTGAGATTACACCTCGCTATTATTCAAAGTCAAGAAATTCGACGATGAACGAAGTACTGTATCTACCTTTAAAGAATTTTTCCAATATGGTGGGGGATTTCTTCGTGACTTGATGATATTATTAACTGACTTCCTTCGATTGTAGCAACGCGTATATATTTAAAAATAATTAATTAAGAAATCGTCGTCATCATTTAAATATTTCAAACAAATTCATCAATATTCAGTTTTAATCTCCCGCTGGTTAGTAACAACGAGTATTTAAATTACATCGATTTGAATATATTTTCATTAAAAAAATAATCTTTATTTTTCCAACGTTATTTGATCGTTGTGAGAAAATCAAAATACCACCCCCTCCTCCAACCCCATTTATATATATATATCCAATCAACAAAAAAAAAGAAATAATAATCGTAGTTGGGAGAAAAATCGTAGTTTTAGTGGGTGTGAGATGATGAACGTA
This sequence comes from Polistes fuscatus, assembly GCF_010416935.1. Lineage (NCBI taxonomy): Eukaryota > Metazoa > Arthropoda > Insecta > Hymenoptera > Vespidae > Polistes > Polistes fuscatus. The sequence goes on from NW_025113118.1 coordinate 3,550,701, forward strand.
TTCGTTAATTTTTCTGTTTCAGTAACCTCTGGGACCCAACATAAAATATCTAATTATTAATAACAAACGAATTCAGTCGATTATTTTAAATGAACAGCGAATGGAATGCGCCATGCCGCACGAGCCGCGCCGCAACTGCCGCAAGCCTGCCGCACGATGCACGACGACGAAGAAGCAGCAGCAATAACAACAACAACAACCAACAACTACAACTATTACTAAAACAACAACAACAACAATTTCAGCAACAACTATTACTACCATACTGCAGTCATCGTTCTCTCCACTTCGACTTGACTTGACATCGAGAAAGGAAGGCGCGCGCGTCCATTTTAACCGACCTACGCCACTAATACATGACTTATTCCCCCCTCCCACCCCCAACCCCCTTTAAGACGGTATGCGTACTCGCAAGCATCATTGAAGATACACAATTGCATATACGAACGACACACAGTAATAAACAAAGCCGTAATCGTGGCTTAGACAGATGGACCGGACCGGACCGGAACAACGGACAGATAGACGAATCATAAACTGACTGACGGGACTAATGGAACGACGAAATAAGACGAACTGTGACGAATAGATAGATTTATAGATAGATAGTTAGACACAGAAAAGACTATTCTACTAAAACGCGTACAACACACACGTACAATTAATGACACATCATTACGAAAAATAATATGCAATATATCATTATACATATAATTAATAATCATCCCCCTCCACACACACACACACACATACACACGTATTGGTCGACGAATGGAATGCTCATCGATAAAAAGCAAACAGAAGTTTTAAAAAAAAAATAATACACGTGCCAATACTCGATAGAGCGTGTTGTTTAACGGTAAATAAAAAAGAAAATAATTTTGTAGATATGCACGAACGATTGTAATACGATAGTCTTTTATTCTACACATACACACACGCACACGCTTATTTACATTCGTACGAAAGGGAGAGGAAGAGATAAGAGATACACTTTTGAATGTATACAAGGGTGCGTGAGAGAGAGAGAAAAAGAGAGTGAGAGAGAGCACGCGCGTATATACGTTTAAGAAAATAAAGATTATATAAAAGTGATGATATATAAGCTTGATATGTGTATACATTGTGCATGCGCGCGCGCGCGCGCGCGAAATATTCGAAAATGCAGCCAGACCACGACGGGTTTTCGGAAGGGAGAAGAAAAAAAAAGTGCATTGAATAATTTTCGTTTAACATACGAAACGACGGGGGACTTCGATTATAATAATAATATCGTGCTCTACACATAACAGCGCTTCTGTCCTATGAAATATTGTTACATGTCGTCGGGCTCGTGATCGAAAAGAACTCTCTTAATGGTAATGGTAATGGTATAATGATTATGACGGCAATGTGGTGTGATGGTGGTCGTCGCGATTGTGACGGTGATGGTGGTGGTGGTATGACGTGATCAATCAAATTGTGTATGTGCGTGCGTGCGTGCGTGTATGTGTGTGTATGCGTGTAAAGCACGAGACGCATCATCCGTAAATATTCCAGTCATTATCAAGATTTGATTATTGTCTTACTATTTGTGTGTTCCTATATAAAAAGAAAGAAAAAAAAGAAAACATTTTTCAGGAATATATCTTTGGAAAGTATATTTTTATTCGTCGTCCGGGTGGAGAATCTCGTGCTTTTTTGGAAATGTCGACGATTATCGACTTTTTTCTGTAAAACATGATTAGAGGGAGGGAAGGAAGATGAGGAGGAGGTAAACGAGATTCGAATTTTTTGCTTTCGTCACGAGCCACACACGTACGATTATTTTTCTTTATCTTACATTAAATGCGACAAGATCATACACAAATCTTTACGATCCCTTTCTCATTCCTCCTGTCCATTTTTCTCTCTGCAGCATTTATATAAACGTCCTCATTTCTCACGTTGATAATTTCTTTTTTTTAACAACGCGCATCTTCACTAACTTTTTCCGATAGAAGAGTTGTTGTTGTTATCCGATTATAACAACACAATAATCAAAGAACATATTAAAAACAAAATAAGGAAAAACTTGATCGTCACCGATCGAATAAAACGAGCGAGGATGTTTTTTTTTTTTGTAACGAATTAACGCCGAGTAAATGAGAAAAAGAGACTTTTGAGAGCGAGTAAATAATTTCGATCGAAAAAAAAAACAAAAATGGCGGCGAGGTGGCGGCAGAGAGAAAAAGATGGCGGAGATAAGAAAAATAAAAATGGCGGTGATTAGCCTGGAGACTTAATCGAGTTTTCGGACACGGTATAATATATAAATAAGTTTTTTTGTATTATGCGTGGGTGGAGGAAGAATTTAAAATGATCGAACGGACTTAAAAATTAATTAACGTATCGACGAACCGGACAATAGGACAAACAAACAGACATACAATAAACAGAAAACGGATGATGATGATGATGGCAGAAACATAAAAACGAGAACGGAAGGAAGATAAATCCTTATCCTTTCTAATCGCTTTTGTGCGCGGCGCTTCGCTGATGGAGGAACGAATATGATGAACGCGCATGAATTTAAGTATAAGAAGTAATGATAATAAATAATAATAAACTATTGTATTAGGCTTACAATCCTTTTCTTTCGTAGGATCCGTAAAGGTCACAAAGTGAAAAAGTAAGATGGTGGGTGAGTGTATGTGTGTGTGAGAGGGTGCGAACGAACGAGAGAAAAATTGAAAGGGGAGAACGATAAAAATATATTCATGTGGATAGAAAGATTTTGAGAATAAAACTGGAAAAAAGAGAATGAGCACGAAAGAGAGGGAGTGAAAGGGAATGGGTGAGTGCTAGAGAGAGGGGGGGAGAAAGTTTGAACGAATGTGTGAGGGCAAGGGGGTAGCAAGAATGACTGAATGGAAATGAAAGAGAAAGAGGGAAGGGAAGAAAATACAAAAAAAAGCGAACTGGAAGTACGCTTGTGTGTATGCGTGTGTGTATGTGTATGTGTGTGTTACATTGTTGCGGGGAAGGAAATCGCAAAGATTACCTACAAAAAAAAATAGATGACAATGATGACGATATAATAAAAACCGAGGATCGCGAGAGCGTATGGTAGTTCGAGATGGACGACGATGATGATGATGATGATTATTATTATTATGATGAGATGATGATTGTTTTATTTTCTTTTTGCTGGTCAATAACGATTGTGAAAAGGAGAATATAATAATGGTGGTTAACGATAAAACGACGATGACTATGATAATAATAATAATAATAATAATGATGATGATGATAATGGTAATGATAATGATAAAACTGCGGGCGAGCATGCATGCGGCAGCGGGTGAGACGGCACTGATTGATTGGCCGCAATCTTGGCCGCGTCCCCCAAGAATCGATACGGTCCTTTTAGCTATTTACTGTCTTTATTATTGCTACGTGTAAGAGAAATAAAACGACGAAGGATGTGTCATAATAGAGGGGATTTTTAACAATGTTCGTGTGAAGATTAAGGAAAAAAAAAGAAAAGAAAAGAATACGAAATACAAAGAGAAAGAAGGGCGTGATATTATATTATGGGGTGAGAGTCGTAAGCTAACATTTAGACACTACATAGACACACACACACATACATACATATGCAACATACACAAACACACATTTATATACACAAAATTCGTGATGTACGTACTCTTGAGCAAGGGCGACGCAAACGTATTAGAAACATCACGACGCGCGTGGTGCATCAGACAAAGTACCGAAAAGAAGGGTAAACGGTTTGGAACAAGTATTCACGTTCGAGAATAGAACTCGTCTCATTTTCGTTATTCCTTTTCCCAACATGGCGGAGAAGAAATTAAGAATTTTGGCACATTATCTATTATTATCGAAATTCATTTTTTGATTGAGTGAGAAGCAAAATACGACTTGTTAAAAAAAAAACAAAGGAAAAAAAAAAAAATAAGAAGAAAAAAAAAGTAACACGAAGAAAGAAGAAAATTATGGATCGATCGTTGTTATATTAAACAAATATCGTCGTGTGGTATAATATACTCGTCGGGGAGAGTGTTGTACCCCCAGTAACCACCAACTAGTTCAACAAAATTGTTCACGTTGCGTTCATTTCGCGTTGAAAGTTTATATATTACTTTCTCAATGACGAAAGGGGGAATTAAATTTTCTTGTTATTCATCATATCCATTCGACGATCGCCCCATTTAAATCAAACATCAGGATAAGTATATATATCATTGAATTTTGAAAGGCAATAAAATCGTGCGCTGTGTTCCTTTAAGAACAACGACGACGACGACGACAAGGTTGTGTTGTCCGTTTATTTTTCGTTTTGTCTCTCGTTTCTCATGACTTTCTTCGTCCGTAGGAAGATCCGGTGATAAAAGGTATTTTCGAGGCCAACGCGTTACGAATGCAGGACGTTGAAAAAAAAAAGAAAAGAAAAGAAACAGAAACAGAGAGAGGTGGAGACGAAAAAGAGAGATACGTTGATACATTCCCGACGTTTACCTTTTTTCTTTTTCTTCATCCAAAAGTTTTGAAAGAGATATGCGTCCTCGAAGTGCAGCAACACATACACACATATATATATATACACACACACACAGGACAAACGAATTCGAAGATGGGGATGGATACGTACACACACGTAGATATTCGTATACGCACATTCACGCAAAACAAAACGCATCCGTACACGAGAATACTGCTACTGAATTATTACTACTATTACTACTACTACCGCTACTACTATTACTATAATTGGTTGCTTGTCCGATTCGTCTGACGCCAAGCAGCGGCCCAAACTACTATGTAACGATTTTTATTGATAACAAAAGAAGGAATAAAACATTGAAATAATAATTGTAATAAAAGCCAACAAAAACGTATCCCAATGCGTATGTATATGTTGTATATATATATTTGTGATACACATATATTGAACGAAATTATGACAAAATGGCGCAGAAGAAACGAGGAAAAAAGAAAAAGACTGTAGCAGAGACCTTTGGCAGCATCGCAGTCTCCAAGTTGTTCAATATTTTTGGAGGATTCTCTCTCACAAACCTTATTTTATTTTATTTTTTTTATTTAATTTTCTGTCGCAACCATATAGATGCGTTCGAAGAGGTAATAACGCTTCTTTATTTTCTTTTTATTTTCAAAGTCGTTCAAATCGAGGTCGCGAACGATTTATGGGGTACCATAAGGGTTCCCCTGATGGACTCGAAGAAACATGAGGTAGTCGTTTGCTACGTTTTGTATTTTAATATTTAAATTATATTCCTATATAAATGCATGCATGCACGATGCGATGAGTAATTGAGTGTTAGAAGTCTTCCGAAATAATTGAAGAAAAAGTTGAAATGGATGACGATGACGATGATGATGAAGACCAACAGCTGCAACCAATGGGGACACGATGATCCACGTTCTTATATTTCTTCAATTAGCTGAAATTTTATACTTACGTATATGTGAACGAAATACCGACATAAAGTATATAAATCTTATCGTTCATTATTAAAATCTTAAATTGCAAATAATTTTATTATTCTGTCCAGGTGCGAACTTCTTTTTTGTCAACAATTTTTTTCCTTTTTTTTTTCTTTTTTTGTTTTTCTTTTTCATATAAAAAAAAGTTTTGTTACCGCATTAAAGGAGTGGCTCCCGTAAAAGTGGCTCCCGTTTCTCTTCTCTCGCATTTACAAACAATTACTTTCAACATCTTAATAATTCTTCTTTCTTCTCGAGTATAATAAAAAATATTATTACATACTCTTTCGTTATTTTACTTTTACTAATGTGAAATATATATGTGTGATATATATATAAAAATAAAGAAAGTAAAAGTGTTTACCCTAAATTCGATTACGTGGCTGCCGGTTGAAGGAAATGGTGGCTGTACACAGAAGGATATCCTCTAAAATAAAATGCCACAAACTTCCGTCAAAGGAAACCGTCAATTTTTTTAGTTCAATCTCGAAGTTTTTGAAAAATTTCATATATATGTATATTATATTTTTATAATATAATAATTATATAATATTTATAACATAATAATTTTCCATGCAGAGCCAGCCTACCCTCCTGGAATTTAAAAAAAAATCTCGCAAAACATTTGGACGGATCCAAAGGTAACGTTCATTTCTCAACGTTGAGATTTCGTTTTATAATTTTATTTGATTATTTTATTATAGGGAGAAAAAGATGTGAGAGAAAAAAAAAGAAAGGAAAACCACACATTTGCATATTTATTCGTAATTAATTATCGAAAGAGGATTTTCTTTTATTGTTATTTTATCGTATACACGCATTCTTTCTCTCTCTCTCTCTCTCTCACACGCGCACACACATATACACACAGAGCTCAAACATAAATTACGTCAAATTACCTTTTGTTTTCTTTTTTTTTTTCTTTTCCCTCGAAAAGTTTTAGCATCCTCGTGATTTGTCTCTTCGTGTACGTAAGTAAAAGTAGTCATCATCTCTAAACAGCGCAAATGTTTGGAACTTCGACAAAATTGTTCAAAGTAAGAGAGAGTAATTAATATTTTTTATTATTTTTATTAACAATAGAAAAAATAAAAAAAGCACAAATTAAATGAGGCTCCTAAGTGTTTTTCATCGAACCCACCGAATTCAAATTTACGCGATCATCATCGTTTCTTTCTTTCTTTTCTTTTATTTTAATCATCGATAATCATCCCCCCCCCCCACCAATAAAACGGCTATTTTCAAAATTTATCCGCCGATTGTAATCGTAGAAATGGAGAAACTGTGTTTTCGTTCCAAAAGGGTTGTTATCAGTGCTAGGAGGGGGGGCGGATTTTCTTTGTTAATTCATTTTGATGGAATCAATGAAGCAGAGTCTGTTGTGCAACTTGGATCTGGGATCATCCCTCACCCCCACCCCCACACCTATTGTTGTTTTCTTCTTTATTCCTTCCTCTTGTTATCCTGTCATTGTACATTATTCGAAGACCCTTTTAAATCGTGAAAATAAAACGAATTTACGGCATTTGTTTTCGTTTCTTTTTTTCGAAATTCAACGCGTAAAATGTGTTTGATTTCACCTAAAAACTTTTCTAGGCCGTTTTTCCTTTTTTTTTCTTTTTTTGTTTAAACTTAAACTCTTCTCTATTATCCTTCGTATTTTTCTGCATCGATTGAGGATTTTTCTTTTTTCGGAAATACGACAAAGCATAACACACACCACCTGTTTTTAACTCTTCTTACATTAAACACGCATTCGACTGTATTAGACTTATTTGTTTTGTATTTTCAGACGAAATATTAGAAAAGTTTGGTAAAATGAGATAGTATATTGTGGATCTCGAATATTGTAAGATGTTTCATTTCAAATATTCAATTGTTTATATTATGTGTGCGCGGTACGTAAATGTGTCGGTAATTATGACCAGTGAATTAACTATTAATAAAATCGATAAAATTTTTTTATCACACCTTATTTTATAACATAAATAATTATAATTAGAAAACCAAAGAATAAATCATAAAATTATTCAAATTGTATAACTTGGACTGTTTTACATCATAATCACCTGTACACGCACGCACGCACGCACGCACACACATTATAATTGCATATACAAAGGTGAGTTAAAAAGAAGGAGCCTCGTCAAAGAAAAAAAAGAAAGAAAAACTTATTTTTTATTGAAAATAAAAGCGAGTATGGGGTTGAAGGAAGAAAATTTGTTTCTAAAGTTAGGCTCGAAACTTTTCAACCTACCCGCGTATAAACAACCTACCCCCTCCTCCTTCCAATATTTCGAATTAAATTTAAACGATCTTTGGCGCACGCGATCGATTTTTCCGCCTACCATTTTGTTTTATTTTTAATTTACCTCTTTTTTTTCTTCTTCTTTTTTTTTTCCCACATTTTTACTCATCGCTACTTCGTCCAGCATGCGAA